>NW_024508100.1:20554589-20575056 GCF_017590135.1 Pyrgilauda ruficollis
AAAAAAAAAAAAAAAAAAAAAAAAACAAGAAAAAAAAAAAAAAAAAAAAAAAAAAAAATAAACCTGAAACCACCAGTTGTTTTGCCCAAGCACATCCTGAATCCTTCCAAACCAGGCTGCATATAGAAGGTATCGCCTTGTTTCTGCTCCTGCCAAAGAAGCATGTCTGAGTATGCTGGTGTCTAATTTTGTTTTATTTTGAAATAAGCAACAACAAAACAAACAACCCAAAAGGTGACCATACCAATGACGCTAACATCACTGCTGCCATCTAGCAGACTTGTATTCTCTCCTGAGCAGAGTGTTTTGGTCAGTGGATATTATCTGCACCTTTCTAGCATTTTAGTCACTTTTAGAAGTTTGCATGCAGACATTGAAAAAGTTACAGATTTATCAACTTGTTTTTTTACATTCAAACCAGACTTTATTTCTCTCTTGAACCTTCCTTTATGCTAAGCACTTCCCATCTGGCTTGCTCTTTTTATCTTGCAACATACTTGCACTGTCAAACTAAATTACTATTTGCAGTAAATTTCAGCTCCAAATCTAAGGCACTTTTTATTGAAGTATCTTGGTTGCCCTGGTATGGTTATAGGCCTCTTGGGATTTATATTGTAAAATTTATTTTCATTGGTTTATAGCTGTGCAGTAAAAATTCTCATTGCACTGAAATTTGGCTTAGAAGCATCAAATACACAGGTTTTTTTTAATATTTAAGAGGTTTTACACTGTAAAATTGTAGTGATATTTTATTATTATTCTTGTTTTTACAAACATCTTCATTGTTCCCCCAGTCATCTTCACTCTACTCTGAACTATTTCTGATGCACTACATTGAACAGAATAATGGTCTTCCATTATCTTTAAAAAGTACATATCTGGCTAAAGGTTTTGATTTTAGAAGGTTCTAACTCAGTCAGAGCAACATGTTTTCTCACAGACCTTTTGTGTCGCCACCTCTCTCCTCATCTCCTCCATGTACAAGCTCTCCCATTCCGATTGCCTCCTATTGCCACTGCTCTGCTGGAGCTTCAGCTTCTCCCCTTGGAAAAGGCAGAAGCCAGCAAGTCAGCTTGTCTGCATTTTGGGTAATTTCCCCACCCTGTCCCTACTTCATGATAGTACTAAGCAGCTGTTTTAACTATGTAGCTGAAGCAGAGTTCTGGCAGCTGAAAACCTGTTCATTAAGGATTTTAGCAAAAAATTATTAATTTACTGACAATTACTTGGAGTGCCAAGGTAAATCTCCCAAGATAACTGAAATGTGATGTCCCCTTCCCCAAAATATTTTCATGCCCACAGAACTCTAATTGAAAATTATGTAACCTTTGATACACTCCTACTTTGCACTGACTGTAGAAGTCAATGTTTTCTGTGAAAAAAACACAGGGGAAATAAATTGATCTACAGCTCTGGCAGCAAATCTTTTTAAACAACTGCCAAGCAGGACATAAAATACAAAAGCACGGTGTTCCCATAAGCATTCAGTAGCACCTGCCTAACACACCTGATAGCATCTATTTGCATTCAGAAGTGAGGTTAAAGGTGGGAATGATACCACCAGCTTACATTTTACAACAAAAATCAGAGTAAGGAACAGAGAATTCTGCTTGAAGACATCACTTGCTGCAGGCAGTTCTTAGGCAGTATTGTCCTATAGATCACAACACCATTATCACAGGGTGCTGCATCTGAATGCCTTCATCACAAAACACGTATGCTCCAGGTTCTGCAAGAGATTTCTGAACCTGGAATACTTAGAGGAAGATCAGCAGTGACCTTTTCCAGTAAACAACCTTTCATCATTCATACAAACAAACACACCAACAACAACAACAACAACAAAAGGAAGAAACTGCAACGTGTAAGGGAGCAGGGAAGAATAAACAGCAAATGAATTACAGGTTTCAAATTCAGTCAGTTCAGTCTAGCAGAAGAGCATTTGATCATTGCATAGCTTTGTAGGCACAAAACAGGTGTGATAAACTGGTGCCTGGGACATGTTAAAGAATACTAATTGAAGCAAAGTAAAATGACCACAACAGCAAGACCAGGCACATGCTTACCCCAATCAGCACATCCTGCATCACACCCAGTAACTGGGGATAAAGACACAATCACAAACCATTCTTTCTCTCCTCCATGAGTGTCACACTGTGCTCTGTGGCTTACCCCTGCCTGAGACTGAAGGTATACCTCAGGACTAGGCTCTGCTGCTGAGATAGATAGGAAACATGCTTTCAGAATAGAGTTTTGACTGTTCCAGGACTTTGGTCTCAGACAAAACTCAGGCAGCTTACCAGCAATTCACTGATGGTGAATATTCCCACTGACATGGGAATAATTTGACAAAATTCATTGTGTGGGAGCACTGCCTTCATCTGTTCTTCATCATCATTACTCTCTTCTGATATGGTGCTATTTAACTATCTTTAGGGCCTGGCATGGAGCCCAGCTAATGAACTGATTCAAGAACAATAGTCAGTTCAGGCAAATTCTGCCTCATTTGTCTTGGCTGCTGTTGAGTTGATATAACCAGGGGGAAATAAGAATGGGATAAGGAGTGTCTCAGAGGACCTATAGGACAACATGGCAGCCCAGGCAGACAGCTCAGTAGCTTTTGGGGAGAGCATATGAGAATGAAAAGAGCAATAAGAGCAGTCATGTTTTCATTAAGTTGTTATTTTTTTAGCATTCTTATTTCAAGCCAATGCCGTTGATTGATTTGACACCCTGCAGATTAACTTCTCATGCCTGTCTTTTGCTTGAAAACAGACGTTTGTATTTACACCTCAGAGAAAACCCAGTATTCCTCCTCTACATTTGACAAGTCTATTCACTCTCAGGAATGTTACTAGCTACACAGGGGAAGACAAACCCAGAATGATTCCTCCAGGTCTCAGCACAAATCCATGACCATTATTTTGCTACAGCACTATTCAGTGCTACTATTAGTTATTTCTTCTTCTAGTTTTTTTAAGTAGTTTGTTGTGGTTTTGTTGGGTGGTGCTGTCACTAACCACTGCAGCTCTTTTTATCTTAAAAGCAATGTTTCAGCCCTTGAAAGGCATTGCAAGCTTTCACCGTGTGTCCTTTTCTGGCTGCAGCTATACTAGGTCAAGACCTTGATACCCAAGGCAACTGGTGTTATTGCTGAGCTGCTCACATTTTGTTCAAGGCACAACATGGGCAACTAAAGGGATAAAGATGAAGGAGAGGCAAATCAAGCAAACTCTGACAAGTTTAGGTTATTGATAAAATACAATAGAAAGCCAATAGTCTGACCCATTTTTCCCTGCCTAATCTTTGTGCAACTTAAGTATAACAGGTCACTTTACCTAATATACAAAGGTCCTTGAGCTCTCTTTACACATCTTCTTCAAGGTCCTTTTTATTTTGTCGTGATTATTCAACTCTACTAGTTCTCTGAGCCAGATCAAAAGGAAGTGTGTGTTGTACTTTTTATGCTAAATCATACAAAGGCTTTCCTTATAAACTTATCTCAAAGTATACAGTCTACAGCAGTGACCTAGCAGTTGACAGCTTGCCATCCTAGAGTCACAAATATATGTGTTACTGGGAAAATTAGCTACAATATAGTAGTTTTCCAATTAAAAAAAAAAAAAAAATGTTTTCACATGCTAATGTACTCATATCTAAAATTATGGACCCAATATTACAAATTTTCTCTCAGCTCTTAATGAGATCTGTGAAAGCATTACTATTTAATCACCTTTTGGCCCTTGGCAATTTTACTAATACTCATAACTCCTTTTTTTTTAATAGAATTTAATAGACTTTAATGGAATTTGACCAGACAAGCAACACACAGGCTGTTGAACACAGATTTCCCAAGTGCACACAACATTATATAAAATACCCAATACCAAACTAATAATGCTGATGCTCACTGTACACCCTACAAGTGGGCTGCTCCAGGCAGCAGAAGTTGGGCACGTTTCCAGGTGCAGAGATGACATTTCTTCCAGGGTCAAGCACTCAGGCTGTTCTTGGAAATTTATGGTGCCAGCAGGTATGATAACTGTAAACCTTGTATGTGGCTCGGACAGAGAAGAAAATTGCAGATTAAATGTACTTTTTTTTCTGCCTTCCCCTATTCCTTCAGTAACTCTCCTTACAAGACATCCCCACTCAATCTTAAATATCAAGATTCTTCCAGTTTCAGAAAAATTAAACCAATTACACCAGGGATATGGATCTGGATTCTTTTGTTCCATGGGGACTAAGTTCCCTGATACCAGTGAAGTTAAATTAACACTGATTTAATAAAAGTAATTTTTTACCTGGAATATGAAAGTCTACTTCCAGCATGTACTAGAGCCCTAGCACCTGCAGTGGTTAAGAAAAGCATGGTTCTTTTTTATTTGATTTGAAGATTTCATTTAGCTTGTAAGGAAAAAAAAATAGTCCATCCCAGTTCATATCCTCATGTACATTTATAATTTATGCTCTCTTGACTGATAGAAAAAGAACGAACATATTAAAATTTGATACCTGACCTCCAAAACATTTCACAATAGAATTTGCATTGTTTAGCTCCCATCATCTTCACACTTAATTATTATTGCTGTCTTAAATATTGCATTTATTTCTTGTCTAAGAATTGAGGATCAGCTTTTTGACAGCATATTGAGGAAATTATCTAAGTACTGAACCATAAATCTACTTCCTTCATTCTGAACTTTAACTGCTCATTGATGATTTAATTCAAAATACTAAGCTTTAACATTTATTCCTACAAAACCTGCTGCTCTGCAGGGAAATCTCTGACAGTATTATTTAAGGAGGTCAGTTTTGCAAGTACTGGACATCAGTGGATTGGGTTTTTTTATTTCATTTAATCTTATATTTGTAAGTATAAGATATTCAGAGAGTAAGGCATCAAAGTAAAAGCTAAGCAGTGGATCAAATAACTTGAACCCCAAGCCACAATTTTAAAAAATTAAATCAGTTGATTTTGCTTTTATGCAAATGCTATTTATCTTGCCTGTTGGCAGTTCAGACTTCATTCCATCTCGGAATGTCTGAGTACTGACATGAGTGAAATTAAGTAGCATAATAAAATATCTCCACCCTAACTGCTTGTCTTCTTTGCATAATCCCATTTTTAGCATTTGTAGCCAAATTATTCTAAAGAATGTAAGGACAGTAGAATAAAAGACACTGTACAAACAAAACAAATTAGCCCCAACATCTGAACTTAAAATGTATTTTAAGAATTGAAAGCCTGGAAGAAACACATCCTACTTTGAGCTATAAATAGTTCTGCTTCAAGTGTAGGATTAATCCTCCACTTAAACATTTACAGAGCCTCATGATATTCTGCCTTTGCCACAAACTTGTGCTGAGGGCCTTTCAGGTCTAATCCTCTTGAACACAGATTTATTGGAGCATTGCCCTATCTTCAGAATATTGCAATCTCCTTCCTGCCATTACACCGCTGTATTCTGCATTTGAATGTCTTTATTTTTAAGCTCCTGGTGCATATGCCATCAGTTACTCTCTCCACCCAGAGAGAGTGCAACCACTAACAGGTCTGGGATTTATTTACTCTATTTATAACAAAATACTTGATTTTTTTTTTCATCAAGACAACAATTACTATGATTTCATCTGGGTTTAATTTATCTGCTTAAATAAGTTTTGTGGTTATCCAGAGCATAATGCCATTAATAAATTTACACAGCTGAGCTCTATCAAGAGTGAGAAACAAGCTTAAAAGGCAGATTTATGAACTACAGGTAATGAAGGTTGCTGAATCCTGAAGCACTCCTGCAGTTACACGTAGCTATTTTCCTGGAAACCTAAGATTCCCAATAAAGTTTAAGCACCTCCAGCTTTAGCGGGGGACCATATTGTGTTGTCAGGCCGGTAGAGAAGACAGTACATTTGTCAGAATTACAGTGTCAGGGGAGAAGATTATGTAGAATATTTAAATTTCAGATACAAACAATTGCATTAATTACTACTTCACTATCAATTTGCATTGATGATGTAAAGAATAGCTAATTGCTATTGCTTATGTAGCTTATGTAAAATATGCAAAACTGCAGAAGTGTGAATACCCTGCCATTAGGAATAACTGGTCATTCAAACTCTGGTTATCACAAATGAGTGCTTAGGATGACTTAAAAATCATTGTCAAATATATTAGCAAAAGCAGGTTTAATATAAATTTGTACAACTTCACAAAGTGCTATGGAAAGGTTTACTAGGTTTAGTAAGGTTACTTACTACACAGATTAAGCATACATATAAAATTGGATTAGAATCAGTTTAGAATTTGCACAGAGACCAGGAAGAAAAAAGTGTAAGGGTGCAAAAGAGGGTGCATGACTTATTATAGACCCAAGATGGCAACATTCATACTATACTTGCTATAGTGTGTTTCAATCACTTCACAAACATCTACAGACACAATGTCTGTATCTAAATAAATTTACAAAGATATACCTGTTAAAAATTACTCTCAAATCCAATGAAATACTAATGTTAAATACCTTGTCATTTCTCTGTGGGTGAGACTTGAGCCTTGAGAGGGAGTGGGGGTGTCAGTGTGGGTCCCACCGTGAGTTTTCAGTGACAATCCAGCAAGTACAGCAAAGCTCTGAGAGGTGTCCCTCTAAGAGAGAGGTGCATCCACTGCAGTCCAGAAGAGCTCAAAGGGCAGCTCTTAGAGCAGCTGCTTAGAGGGACACAAAATTTTTGGCTTTAGTCATTAGTGAGTTTCTATGCTGGCTGCAATCCAAGCTGGTAATTACTGGAGTTCTTAAAAACGATGGCACAGTTCCACTCAGGCTGCAATTCAGGTAAATAATGTTCCAAGGCTCTCAGAGGATGACTGTCTCTTGTTCCCCTCCTTGGGGAGGCAGCAGAAGTCCCTGGTACAGAGAGTCCCACCCCCACCTACAAGAATTTCTGGCATGGTACACTTCACCACTCAACTCGTTGCCCAAAAGCCAAGGCCTGGCGGGAGTCCCTGAGATCATAGAGCAGCCTGAGGAGGTGGCGGGGGAGTGCTGCCTCACCACAGTGGTTCAGAAAACACTCTGCTTGATACACGTGAACTAAATCACCATAAAGGCTGATTTATTAATTGGGAACAAAACATTTCCCTATTAAACCTTCAATAAAAAGCATTTAACTGTGACTAATGTCAGTATATTGTTATGTGTGATCTTAAGCGTTATTAAGCAGGTGTCTGACAAATGAGTGTCTTCTCAGTGCCTCTCAGTGAGGTATAATTGATACATGGCTAATCTAAATGAGGTCCTACGGCAGCTGAAGACCTTTTTTATGGCAAATGTATTTCCATGGCAAATGCATGTTAAGACACATGCATTTCTATTTAATGTGACAGAATCAGCCTGGAAAAAGTATAAATGTACCATTTTCATGGTACTTTACACAGTATTCCAGAGTAGTTTCATGGGCTGATTCTTATGGATTTTGTAGACTTAGGAAATGTTGAAGCATGTCACAGTAATAAAGTATGTGGCATTTTTTTCCTTTTTAAATTCTGACGGTTCAGTGACAGCAAGGATTATCGCCCCAATACAGCATGTAAGTGCACTTGACTTTGAGCACATCAAAAGTAAAATCTCAAGATGTGCTCCTCTGGTATTCATTAACATGGAACTGGAACAACAGGACCAAACCCAGATCAAGAAAAGAGGTTATCTGCCTTTATCTGGTATAAATCTTTGGAGAGAGAAGGAGAGAGACCAATAAAATTAGAAGCCAAGTTTGCCCATTCACAACTTCAAAAGTTTTACAAGCATTTAAGAACCCATCTATCACCAAAAAAAAAAAAAAACAGGCAAATGAAGATGATAACTCACTTTTGTGAGTTTGAAAACACTGATCTAATAGTCTTCCTCAAAGAGAGCTTTAAAATTTGGTCCCCATCCTCATGAAGTCATTTAACCTTCCTCTCATGCAGTCACAGACTTATCAGAAAATATTTTCTTAGATGTTCTTGTGATTTATGGTCTAACAAGGGAGAGGAACTGTCTTGCAAAAAGTCTTAGGCTGTGGAGAATACCATTAGGGACCAAATATCAACTCACATGCCCTCTAGAAGAAGTAAGGATCTGAAACATCCAGCCTGCAATCATAGTTACTCTCAATGTTCATGAAGTAACCACTGTATGATGTTACATTTCACTAGTGTTTGATTGTCTCATGCCATTTTTAAGAGGTGATGTACAATTATCATAGTTAATGATAAACTGATTATGGAAGTATAAAAATAATAAATGAGGTATTATCAGGTATTCCACAGCATGAATGAGAATACACCTACCTATCAGACAAAATTAAAACAGCAGTAAGTGACAACGAAATGAAAAAAAAAATATCAGCAATATAAAATATAAATAAAACAATTTGCTAAATGATTTGAAGATGTCTCAATTTAGAACATTTAAGAAAAGATGTCCAAGTGGAAATCTCACTGAATGTTCTTCAAAACACTGTACACTTTTTACACAGAAACTTTTGAGTCAAAATCCTCTCTACAATATTCAGCGTATAGTTATGCTTTATGCTGTAACCAGTACTGTATACCAGGAATCCAAGTGCATACCATTCTATATTTAAACAAACAGAAAACCCATTATAGAAAATCTTGCCATCTCAAACAAGCAAAACGTGGTTTTCAAGTCTCATTGGTTTTTTTTCACCCTCCTCTTACAGGATCACAACAACAGCTGCTTGCATGATGGATCTACGCAGATATCCTCTGGATGAACAAAACTGCACGCTAGAAATTGAAAGTTGTAAGTTACTGGAGGGAAAGGGTTGGCCAAATGACAGCTGAGAATTGAACCGCATTCATGGATTAGGCAAAACAGGAGCAAGTTGTTCAAATACTATGGGTTCCGTGAGCTTGCATACTGAACGTACTAAATATATTTCTGTAATACACAAGCCAGAATGTGTTTCATTCACAATAGTGGTTGATCCAAGCTTGTAAGATGTCTTTCAAAATCTCTTGTCAAGGAAGGGAGGAGGGTATTTTTTGAAGATTAGCTCAGAGGACAGCAGTCAAGCATTGTCTATCTTCAGTGCCTAAGCACTGCTGAACCTGGATTAATTACTTCACCTTAGCACATTCATCTCTAACATCAAGACTGACATCTGTCCCATGTGGTTGTGGCAGGATTGATCAATTGCTGTTACCAAATCATTTGGAGGTTATAAAAGGAAAAAACTTGATCCTTCAGCACCAAGGTTAATAAGAGTTTTGTCACTGTCTTCCATGAGCATAGGAACACAGCATGCATTTACAAAGTTTTGTTATTGTCTCTTTATTTTATGGTGGTAGCTGTTAGAGAAGTTCCGGTGAAGGTTTTTGAAAATAATCTTTATTATGCTGGTCATGTAGCTTCCCTTTGCAGTGTTTCCCATCACACTACTGATCCCCCCAGTCACTTTCTGCTAGTTCAAAACTCAGTCCGAGTGTCACAATCCACCACTTTACAGTTGCTTATTAAGATACATGGTTGTCTTCCCATACTTGGGCTTTGCAGTCCCCTCCCTATTTTTGGCACAAAACAATTTTCTTGCTTGCTGCTGCTTGGCTCATCTTCTGGCTTAAATTTATTAAGGCACATAATGGATGCTTTTAGAGAATGAGTCAAATCTTGATTTTCAAAATATAGTGCTTAACACTTCTCCTCAGTCACTTTTCCACCTGATTAGCAGAGGAAATGAATATCTATACAATACCACAGCAACCAAAATGGGTGATGATAGTGAAGTTGCCTTCATATTGAACACATACCTAATTTATTTTTGGGAGGTAGTTGATTTGAAGTCCCCAGCTCAATCATGACTGAAGATGGTGAAAGTAGGTGAGCATTTATCAGCTAGCTTATATCAGCCCAAATAATGAAATTAGACTGACACTTTACTGGTTTATACCTCTCTTTTCAGAAGCTTTCACATAAATGAAACTTTGTAGGGATAAATGTTCAGTGAGAATGGATTTAGTACTACCACTGAGACCTCATCAAGAATCAAAATTAGCATCAGATGGAATAAGCAATTAAAATGCTAACACAATCAGGGATGAGAGAATACCATGTCATTCATGTGGCCAGTCACACATGCCCAAAAGAAAATTGCTTTTCAGACCTTTTTGAACACTTGTATAAATAATTCATGTCTGAAGAGATACATATGTTAATATGTTAAGACTTGTTGAGCTGATCACAATTTGCAGCAGGTCAAAATTGGAGAGTCAATTTCTTGTCATGAGTATTTGGGTCAGTTCTACTAACAACTGAATGATCTTCCAAAAGCACAGATGTGATTACCTGCTATTGGAAGCCCACAAGTAGTAGATGTGTCAGGGGCACTGGCATCTTTGACAATTGTCCACCTAAAATATACCTTCTAATACACCACAGTTCTTCTCATCTGCATGTCTAAAATACTTGAAAATTATTGATCATGTGTCCTGGGGTGCCCTAAACCAGGACATCATATTTGGAAGAATAGAGTTCTGAAGGCCAAGCTGCCTACTTCTTTCTTAGGCATTTGAGTACAAGTAAGCCATTTGTCCAGAGTACTCTGCACTCAGTAGTACCCACTAATCCCCTTGAGAGTAATGAGGGGACAGAATGAAATAGGGTGAATAAAGAGGTGATAACCATGACCACGGCTTCTCTGCTCATGCCGTGTGTGTTAGGCATGTGCCATTTGCTTCCATGACAGAGCCAGTTGATAAGACTCCCACCCTCAAGCTCTCCTTCCAGCTCCTGCATCACCCTTCAGCTATTGAGCCTCTGTTCTGTTTTTATCATGCCAGTATACAAATGGTCACAGAGCTAGGTTGAAAATTAAACTGTTAATATTTTTTTTATATTTTAAAAAAATGTCTCTTTGATAGAAAGGCTTATCCACTGCAATTTTGGGACAGACAGGAATTCAATACACCCCAGGACAGAACTATTCCTTTAGTAAAAGGGCCAGGGAAGGTGGTGCTGTAGTCACTAAGCAAGTCTCTAAATCACTAAGAGTCTGCAATAGCGAGCACCATTTCTCACCACTAGACAGATATTGTGCAGTATGTGCACTGCCAAACCATTTTCAAAGCACTGCAAAGTGGGCTTGTTCATTTTTATACTGTGCACAGTTTTGTGGTTTAACCCAGGTGGCACCAACTTGCAGAGCAGTACTTTGTACTGTGAGAGCTACAGCATTTCCTTCATTCCTAAAGGTTGGCAGGCAAGTGGCTTCTCAGAGAGTCCCAGGGTGCTTCCCCATTTCTAAAACAAGCAAGCTGGAGACTCATTTTCCCCTCCAAAACCTGAATGCTCCCCAATGCATCCACTGCAGCTGTGCAACTGTGCAGCACTGCCACAGAGCCCCAGAGCTGAAGCACACACAACCTGGTTCTCTTTTGGGTTCCCATGAGTTTTTAAGGGTGACTTACCCCTGCCACAGAAGGAGCATGTTCCAGAGGAGCCACGAAGTCCCACAGATTAATTTGTCAAAGAATAAATGAACATTGTACTACTTGTGAGCAGAAAGGCACTGAGTCATTTCAGCGTTTTGGGATGCTGTGGTAATTAGCTAAAGACAGTCCCTGAAAACCTAAAGTGATAAGAATTGTTCCTTAATAATACTTAACAGTGAGTAATTTCAGGCATTGCAAATAGCAGCAAAACAGCTGTGTGACACAGGGATGGAAAAGAGCACAAGGAACCAAACACTGAACTATTATCAAACCTCTCCAGCAGCACAGCAAAGGCATGGATAATGCATGCCTATATTGAGCCAGCAGATTATTTTCATGAAAAAATTACATGTCCAGCTTTCCTAAAGCTATCTTACAGGACTGCAGAAGCTATGTATGCATGGCTGACAACAAGAGAAATGTATACATTTAGGAGGGGAGCATTTTAGCTGCACATGTTCCTTCACACACATTTTTCACAGCTTTACCCAACCAGTTCTCCTTATTCCAAATTCTGCAGTGGAAGATGGGGAGACCATATCAGACATTTTACACCTGTTCCAGTGTCTAATACCATGATGGCCACTGAAAACGTCTGCGTACAGAATCAAGGGATTTTATAACTGGAACTGCTTCATCAGTGGAGCTGGGATCTGTAACAATCCATTTCTCACAGATTAGCATATACTGGGAAAGAGAAGACTTAACACTTGGATGGAGGTTACACAGACTGCTTGGCACTCTCACATGGGCTCTGATGGATGTCAGCTTGGCAATTTAAGATGTTAAATCCCCCAGCTGCTAGTTGTGCTGTATCAGGTAGCCTTTGGCAAGGGCTACAACTGCTATGGCAGTTCAAAACTTGTGCCTTGGCACAAGTCCACTGTTCCTGGCAGCAGCCATCACAGGCTCTGGACTGGCATGGGTGCAGACACACAGCTGATAAAGGAGCAAGCAGAGGGAGGAGGCAAACAACCAGGGAGTAGCATCAAAATGCTACTATTATATCACCCAGGGATTGTCTGTCAGAGACTCCTGACTGCGTACAGCTGCCCCGCTCCAGCATCCTTCTTTACAAGTGCTAACCTCACTGCACTACCTAGAGGGTAAGACAGAATACTGTTATTGTTTTAATATTCTTTGTCTCTCTGAGGTTGCCAGTGTCACAGTAACAGCAGGATCTTGTGGAGTAAGCTTGCACCTGGCTTTCACTCATCAGATAAAAATGTGTGCTGACAGCATCACTCTTACAACAAATTAAATCCCTATTTGGGGTTTTACTTACAGCATCTCACAAACTTCAGTGAAATGTGTTTCACTGTCACAGGAGAGGGAGGGACCAACTGTGCTCCAGTTTGGCAAAGTTATTTACTTACTGGCAAGCTACTATGTGTTTTACAACAGGTCTGAGCTGACTATCAAAACTGTCCCTTTGGACTGAAAAATCTGTGTCTCTATGACAACAGTTAATGCTGCAGCATGATTCAGGGATCAACACTGCAACACTGAACTGTGCATGAGCCTTGTCAGCTGCACCCTTAGAAACCATTTGAATGGGTGAACTGAACAAGCCCACAGAAACCAGAACAGAGATACCTGGGGAAAAGAGGAAGATTTATTCAGTTGGCTACAGTATAAGAAGTGGCAATTCTGTTTTAATTCCATTGTTTTTGTGGCTGTCCCTTCTTCATATAGAGATAGATCTAACATTAAATAGATACAATGCTTCTATGAAAGCACACCCAACTTAGAGTGATATTAAAGTAAATCAATAAAATGCTCCACTTGAACCTCTACATAGTTTGTTGCCAGAAAAAAAACAACTGAGTTCATACCTAAACATTCATTATCACCTTTGTTGGCACACAGCCATCTGAGGGAATGAGATTTGAACAGATTTATCACAGCTCTCTGCTTGAGACAAGATTGCATTGATCCAGGGTATGACTGCATTTGAACTGCCAAGGATGGAAGAACCTACACCTCAAACAAATAGGCAGTTTTTTTTCAGAGGTGAAAAACTTGTCTTAAATCCAAGCTTTCCCATACAGCTTTTCCTTTGCCTGTCTGCAGGCACCAGATATCTAGTAATTTATTCATGCCTAGCAATAAAAATTCACTAATGAATATTGCTGTTCTTGTACCTGAGGCAGCAAGAGCTTTGAGCTGGATCCACTTATATATTTTCCCTAAAGTATCCAAAAACACTAAAAGGGCATCTGGTCTCATCCTGCTTCTCACCAAGCATATCAAATTGGTTCCACAGAAAGCATAATTTCTCTTTTCTCAAAGGAGCTTGCTGCTCAGAGTATTCTAAAAGCCAATTGCAAGGCCCTTCCCAATTAAAAAAATAAAAAAAAAAAAAAGTCTGGAAGCGTGATGAACCCAATGCCTTTTTTAAGAGCTTCTATTTCTGATGTTCCTAAAGAGGGCAGCCCCCCAATACCAGTTGCTTAGGTTTTGCCACATCTGTAAATGAAGAGCTTCTCTCACTCACTCTCCTGCCAGACTGCCCCTGCTCTCCCATGAGACCTGTCAGCCATAAACCTGTTCTCTGGAATGTGTTGCTTCCCATGGGTCCTGTAAACCCTGGGGGGAAAAAAAAAAAAAAACCAACTTATTTTCTCCACTTTAACATGTGTCTGGTTGTTAACAGCATAACACTGGGAATAAAAATTTTCTTCTGCTTCTTGCCAATTCCTTTAAGTATTCTAAAATACATACTCAGTTTTAAATTTCTTCTAAACTTGATGGACTTGGAGAAGAGAGAGAGATTCCAAAACTCAGATCATTCAAACAGTGCATCTTTCTGAGATGTGATGCAATGCAAACCATGTGAATGAAAATCAGAAGGGTTCCTGCCTGCCCATCTTCACTTAATGTGCCTGCTGTAAGTGACAGGATGTTCTTAGCATGTCATCCTATTTTCAGCTTTCCCAGCTCACCAGTGTGCAGGTGAGTCTCCATCCATGCCTGCTGTGCTCCCATTGCCGCCTGTGCTGTGACATGCACAAATCACCTTATTTCACAAAGACTCTGCCCCTGGATCAAATACCATATGCAAGCTCCCACAAAGCCTAAGAAAAGAATAGGCAAGAGCAGGACACAGAAAAGCACGTTTTATCACAGCATACTCATAAAACAAGCAAGACAGTACCTTACAAAATGGTACCATATACTGCCCACTGGGATAGCAAAGTGACTATTCTCTGGGCAACACATTTTGCAATTTGAAACTCACTTTATGATTTATTAAGGCATTTAGATAATAGAGCCTAGGTTATCCCATATACCCTATGCAGAATATACACACTGAGCTTGTATCATTGCAAATGCACTCTCGGAAGGATCGCCCGTGGAGACTCCGCACACACACAGCAATCTGTGGATCCACATTAACTTCTGACATGCCATCCTTCTGAGCTGCAGAGAACGTGCTGGCAGCAAAACAAGAGAGGTTTTAAAGTTACAGCATGAGCATCCACAGCAGTCAATTTAAACATCACAGGAACAGAAAGACTAGCACAGAGCTGTGAAGCTGAGCAAGTTGTTTTTCAGATACTTTGAGAGGCAGATTCACAAATAGCTTGTTGATATTGCAACTGAGAAATTAGCCAAGTAGGATTGCATGCTTCCTTTTTTTTTTTTTTTCACATCAAAAGTTAAAATGTATTTTTGGCTCATTTTATGTCATTCCTTACCACTCATCTTTTAAGTCAGCTACTGAGCTAAAATAATTCATTCTTCACAGCACACTAGTGTTAAGCCACAGTGACTGCTCTGTTTCCACACTTTGGAAATATTTCTTTTCCCAGAGGACTATAAATCAGTTTTGTTACTTTCAGAATGTATTTTTACACTGCACACAAATTTGCAAGTTACTCAGATGCAGATAGTTTAGTCTATATGACTTTCACATTTTATTTTCAAAAAGATGGATAGCTCGTCTTTATATGGATGCATAGATCTTAATAGCAAATATTTGACATTCCACAATTCCAGAACATGAACATATGAAATTAGCAAACTTGGAATGTCTTAAGCACTTTTTTATTACACACAGAGGAATGCAGAGTTATTTTCACCAACTGCTCTTCTTGTTTAGTGTCATCTCAGTAATCTCAGAGGTCCCAATATGTGAC
This sequence comes from Pyrgilauda ruficollis, assembly GCF_017590135.1. Lineage (NCBI taxonomy): Eukaryota > Metazoa > Chordata > Aves > Passeriformes > Passeridae > Pyrgilauda > Pyrgilauda ruficollis. The sequence continues at coordinate 20,570,220 of NW_024508100.1, forward strand.
CCAGGGTGTCCCCTGGCAACCACAGAGGACAGGAAAGCTGGATCTGAGTCACTTCCCAGCACAGCCTCATCACGTCTCAGTCTTCAGCCTCTGAGACTCGTCAGGCCAGGGGAATGGCAAAAGGAAAAACTTAGCTTGCTTTAAAAAAAATTTAAAGATTCATTTGGAGGAGGGGCTGACTTCTCCAGAAGCAGCTGTGCTCTTAGATGAGTCTGTATTTCTGCAGTCAGAGCTGAAGGAAAAATAATCTCTGCACCTGGTAATATAACAATCTTGGAAGAGCTGGTATACTGTGCTTTGAGACAATACAGTTGTTTTAGAATGTCACAGCCATAAGTATCGTTTAAATAAGTCAAGACAATGTGTCTTCTGCCAAGGTGTGAATTGCTGTATGAAAGAAAAAACCCAGAACAAACTGGAAGATTCTGGTACTCATGGATTTGCTTCAGTTTGTGAAAATGAAGCCTTTCCCCCAGTGCATCTGTATTTACAGATATTATAAATCTTGAGAAATTATCTACTCAGTGCCTATCCCTTCTCTGTCTTGATCTATATGTATGGCTTCTTGACACTGCAGTAATACAAATAACAAAACACAATGCCTCAAATCTCAGTGGGAAGATGACTTATCTAACCTGGGACAATATTATTATGAAGTAGTTTTATTAAGTAACACAGTATACTCATGCAAGTCCTCCAGCCCTCAGGAAACTTCTCTGCAGAACAGAGAACAGAACTGAGCCCTTCAGATAAAACTCTTAATGCTTCCTCCATTAGCATTCTGTTACCACTTCTAACAGCTTTATTTATTAATTCAGCTTTCTTATAAACTTAAAGCAACAAGCATTAAGTACTAGAGTAGACTGCAGAAAAAGGCATAGGTTATTACAGGGCAACCACAGTGTGTGGAAAACTCCAAGAAGAAAACATTGAGCATTTCAGTTTGGTTTGGAGACATCATTTATACTGATACAATTTTTCATTTAATTTCTATTTTCTGGTGATTGGCAGCTTTGGTGATTCATCAGGCTTCCATGAAAACAGCAGCATCAAGTTTCCCAGACATCTAGCTCAGATCTCCCTAGCCATGAAGGAAGCATCTGTGCAGGGAGGTGCACATTTGTCTCCCTCAGTCTTTCAAATACCTGTTACCCCTGGAGTGGAGGCCTGGTTTTTAAAAGGAACAACTGCCCATCAGCATGTAGATGGAAACTGAATTAGACAATGACTCATTTCACACAAGGAATTGGACTCCAGGATCAGGGCTACATTGCCATAGTGCTGATGTGCAGGGAAATTGAAAGGTAACTGCATGGTAACTGTAATTACAGATCTGAGCTGTAATCTGTCTGATTGAAGCAGTACCTAAAGGTTACCAGATTGCTGCCCAGTGCTGCTATCTCTTCCTGCAACTTCCTAGCGAGGTGCAATTTTGGCTAATACTCTTAGTGTCTTAGCTCAGAATATGTGGCTGGTCTTCTGAGTAATCTATTTCCATTCTCATTTATATTCTGCAAGTGCCTATAGGCACTTACAGGCTGCTTAAGGAATGGATTGGGAGCCATCCTTAGGAGAAGGACTTGGGAGACTTCGGTTGATGGGAAGCCCAACATGACCTGGCAATGTGCACTCCCAGCCCAGGAAACTAACCACTTCCAAAAACCAGAAGCTGCATGTCCAGCAGGTCGAAGGGATGTGGTCATGTCCCTCTAGTCTGCTCTTGTGAGACCCCACCTGTAGTGCTGTGCTGCCAGCTAAATACCAAACAGCCACTCACTCACTCACTCACTCCCCTCTTCCCCCAGGGGGGAGGAGAAGCAGAAAAGAAAGGGCAGCCCACCATGAAAACTTCATTCTCACTATTTATATAAAATGCCCAAGTACAGTGGACTTGTACTTGGTTCCATGTTGGATAATACTTTTTTTTTTTTTTTTTTTTTTTACTTAGAAATGTGGCAACTGAGAGGTGTTTTAAAAGCTTTTATTTCATTTTTAGTCTCATGAGAAGGATGAGACAACAAATTCTTTCTACAAATCCATTTCCCACATTTCCACATTTACCTCTCTGAAAAACTTTATGCACCTGCATTAAATAATTAAAATTTTAAAAGGGTTTTCACTGTCCCAGGTGGGAACACAATCTTGCTCAGAAATATGTGTACTTGTATAAGACAGGCTGGCATAGGTAAGAAACATACAATGTCCTGATTCATCTGCAGTCTGAGACCTGTGGAAAACAGAGATCTTGGTGCCTTAAAGAAGAGCAGGTTTTGGGCTGACATACTAGAGCACCAACCAGATGGACCTGCATTTCAAATGCCTTTTTCACCAAGTACAACAGCTGTATCTAAAGTTGGGCGACTCTGCCTGGCAACAAAATGAGAGCACTTAGAAGTAAATCTTAATTAGTCAAATGAAGTAAGTGCTCAAGGGCAAGACGTGTTTACAATACGAGCAGACAAAACTGTGTACCATGCAATATTGACTGAACTAAATTAATTGAATGCTAAGCAGCTGAACCTCTGTTGCTAATGTTTACATAATTTGCTTATAAATAGTGTTGTTCCCTTTTTAACTTTGTAAAGCAACTCAAGTCAGAAAAAACTTCTAGGATTATGGCTCAGACTGTGAGAGTCATCTACTGTACAGAAGCTCAAATGAGAAAAAAAGAGGAAGGAGGAAACTGGTGGGGTTGAAAAAAGATTTGCATTGGACTTCCAAATTCTACATAAAACGTGCTCCTGACAGCACTGCAAGCAAGTTACCTTCGTCAGGCTTGTGTGAAGGTGTGGAAGTCATTTGAGTTAACAAACAAGGTGCAGGATTGCACGAGGCTTTCAGGAGAGGGCAGGTCTCTCTCAACACGTCAAGGTCTTTCGTCCTGAGTCTAGCACTCCCAGACTGTGCCGCCAGGACTGGAGTAGAAACAATGTGTGGTCTGCATTTTGCTGCTCCTGAAAATGGATATTTACTTCCTCCTCATCAAACCAGAGGGGAATAAAGGTTAGAAGAAAAAAAGAAAGAAGGGGAATAAAAGCAAGCAAACCTCTCCAGAAGAGGTCAGGATCTTTGGCTCACCTTTCTGATGGTAAGCAGTAGTGTGTCCATTCAAAAGAAGAATAAGAAAGGGAGAAGCAGAAAGATCAAAACAGATTCAGAAACAAAGCATCTCAGAATGAAAGGAAGAGAAGATGGCTGGGATTTCTGACACTTGCTACTGGAAAGAAACAAATCCTCTTTTTCCAGCCCCAAGCTCTCAAGGACAGTTTGGTACCACCAGCAAGTGAAGTGGCATGCAAGGCAAGGAGACTCTTTGGGTTAACCTTCTCATCACTAATCACTGTTGACTAATCTTTAGACAAGAACATGACAGTGTGGCTTCAGAACTTTGGTGGTTTCAACCCCACAAGAGAAGAGGATCCAGGCAAACAAGTCAGAAATGTGGAAGTGACTAAACAAAATGTTCCTCAACATATGTAACTACCAAAGTAACTAAAGTGCCATCTTAAAACGTCGTGATTCAGAGTATGAAGCATTAAAACTTCATGCTTCACTCAAACTAACTTATAAGATGAGAAACTTGCTAAAAGTCTGTAGAAACTGATGCATGATGTGTGTATCAGGGCTGACCTCTCCTTGTACATATTACATATACAATTACACAAGTGTCTGGGCTCACAAGAGGACACCAGTCATGAACACATACTGCTTGCCTGCTTTCTGAAAAAAAAATTTTAAACAATATATTATTGGAAATTTTTTAGACAATAGGTCATCAAAATTATTCAAGTCCAGGTTTGAATCACTGGCACTGCTCACTAAATATTTGCATATAAGGAACTTCAGAGTCTTCAATGACATCTTAGCCTCTAAGCTACTATGGGCAGGCTGCTTTTTACTACACAAAATGTGGGGGCATGAACAAGACTTTTTAATCACAGTTTGATTTACAGGAATTACACAGAGATGTGTAGAGTCAGAGGCTCTTAACCTCAGGTAAAAGTCATCACTCCAGAGATGAAAGTGTTGTAAAGGTGAAAGAAATGAGATGGGTAAATCAGGCTGCATTAGAACATGTCAGATCCCTAACTGTTGTACTGTCTTAGATCTGTCTTAGCCATTATCTTGTCTCTGAGAGTGGCCAGCAGAACATATCAATGAAGGTGGAACAGAGCCTAGGACACACATGCTGATATTTCCTCAGTAAACACCTCCTCTGCACTTTGCTCCATCCAGTCAGAAATAGTATCATACTTAACAACCTGGATAGATTTTTATTCTGTGATTCTACGGCAGCTTTTGAACAAGCAGAAACTAAGGACACTCGTATCAATGAGTGATTTCTGCAGTTTATCTGTATGCTGAATTTCCCTTTCAAACTAGCCACTAGACATGATTTGTTGTTTTCTTGGTCTGAAAGTCTGATGGTCTGTAAATAATCGTGTGCTCTTCAAGCTCACTATGCTAACTTAGGATCTTACAGACTTTTTATCAGCCACCTTGCCTTCAGGCTAAAGAATCTTGACTCAGACAGGTCCTTTCTTCACTGAAATCAAGTGTGTCCTTCATTCTAGTCAATTTAGGATTGCCATTTTGGGCAAAGAAACGCCATGAAATAGCACAAGGTGAATTGGAATGTATATGGAAATGCAAAGAGTTTTGCATTTTCTTCCCTTTCCTAATAATTCCTTAGTTTGGTTTGGTTTGGTTGGGTTTTTTTGTTTTGTTTTTTTGGTTTTTTTGTTTTGTTTTGCTTTGGTTTGTTTTTTGTTTTGGTTTGGTTTTGTTTTTTTTTTTTTTTTTTTTGGGTTTTTTTTTTTTTGGGGGGGGGGTTTTT
>NW_024508100.1:20575169-20617172 GCF_017590135.1 Pyrgilauda ruficollis
TTGAAAATGGAAAAAAATCTAACAAGCAAAAAAAAAAAAAAAAAGCTTAAGTGGAACAAATATTTTTCAGGGACCACTATTAATTATACAACAAATAAATAAATAAAATTTTAGCGGTCACATTATTTAGGTCAACAAAACCACACGGAGAATTCCTGGGAAATTGATTAAGCGGGCTAGACTGCCAGGGATGCCAGCACAGCAATGAGGTCATGCTCGGTGCAGAGGCTGGGAGCAAACCAGCTCCCTAAATAATCGGCTCGGGATTCGGCTCCCCGCGCAATCCCCCTGCATCCCCCGGTGGGGTTTTGTTTGTTTGTTTGTTTTTCCATAGCTAATGAGAATTAAATTTTTACTAGTGAACAGGACACAAAAATATCAGCATGCCTTACAGGAGGTACTCTTGCACATGAAAGCCATACTAGCTAAAACATACTGATGTGTGTTTCTGATTTATTTTAGCCAATAATTTCCTTTGCCATCACTGGAAAAATCCAGTAGAAGGAGCAAATCAACTGGAATACATTTTCAATACAAGTTTGACTACTTATCCAGAATCCTTCATTTCCCTCTGTTGAGACACAGTGATACAGACAAGTCCTGCTGTGTTAGTCATTAAACTGATATTAAGCAAAACCAAATAATGTCTGTCCCAGAGGACTTTCAGGTTTATGTCAAGTCTCACTGGCAAAAAATGATAACAAGTAAAAGTGAACCAACATTAAAGGTACTTGCAAATTAAGGCAAGGTTATAATTCACTCTTTGAATTAGATTAGATCTTGCAAGAGTGACTTTATGCTGTAATAATGGTTTTTTCCCTCTTCTAATGGATAGGAAGTTATGTCTCCAGCTGGGATGGAACAGATTGCTGCATGCATAAAATTTATTTTTATTTGAGAAACCTTCTTAAATAACTGACAATATTTAGTACTCCAGCAGTCTAACCAAGTTTTCATTTGAGCCAATGTTGCTAAAGCTAACTCATATCCCCAGGGAAAACAAAAAATATTTCTCAGTGGAAAAAAAAAAGTACCTTATACATGCAAATACACACTCAAACACAAGTGGCAGGAAACCTTTAAACCTTTTCTATCACTTTAATGTTAACTAGTTACGCTGATTTCCAAAACACATCTCCAGATGCGTGGTGTCCCATTCACAAGTCAGATTTAAGATTAAATAGTACAATATACTTACCACTGTATGGACCACCTTGGTGGCCTGTGGAAGGAATGCTTTCTCTTCCTGTTTGAATGCAACCATAGGAATAATAACCAAAAAAAAAAAAAAAAAAAACCAAAAAAAAAAAAAAAAAAAAAAAAAAAAAAAAACCCAAAAAAAAAAAAAAAAAAAAAAAAAAAAAAAAAAAAAAAAAAAAAAAAAAAAAAAAAAAAAAAAAAAAAAAAGAGAAGACATTTAGCAACAAAGATTAAGTTGTTATGAAAGACACCACCCAAGAGGAGTGGAAGAGGGCTGGGGTACAACCTCAGCCTAAGGACCTTGTCCTTACCGAGGGCCAACTGATTTGTGCACATGGAATTGCTGTAGCATTTTGAAAAGCCCTATTTAGATCTGAAGGAAGGGACCCAGCTGCTGGGTGTTTCAGAGCTACCTGCTCCCTGCCCTGAAGGATCAGAAGGGAAAAGGGATTCTGTTTGGACATCTCCATTGAATTGCTAATGATAGTGGAACTATGACTTGTATCTGTGAATGTAACACACATCCTCACTTATCCCAGAGATATTTGAGAAGTGCTGCAGTGTAAAATAGAACAGCCTGGTGACATCCCATACACTGTTAAACTTGGCTAAATCACAATGTCAGCAACATTTCTAAAGCATTTCTTTCTGTGAACAGGGAGATTTATACATAACCTATTTCTTGCCATGTGTGTATATAGTTACTTTTTAGATCTGTGGGACTTCTGACCAAGCATTCTCACTTAAACTCTCAGATGCTGACAGAAAGAGAAAAAAAAAAAATGGTGGTGATTAAGTGCTGTATTTTAATTTCTAGATATTATATCTCGAGCTGGGCAATTAAATGTGCTTTTTAGTCATTTTGAAGATGGAAAAAAATCTAACAAGCAAAAAAAAAAAAAAAAAGCTTAAGTGGAACAAATATTTTTCAGGGACCACTATTAATTATACAACAAATAAATAAATAAAATTTTAGCGGTCACATTATTTAGGTCAACAAAACCACACGGAGAATTCCTGGGAAATTGATTAAGCGGGCTAGACTGCCAGGGATGCCAGCACAGCAATGAGGTCATGCTCGGTGCAGAGGCTGGGAGCAAACCAGCTCCCTAAATAATCGGCTCGGGATTCGGCTCCCCGCGCAATCCCCCTGCATCCCCCGGCGCAATCCCCGTGCATCTCCCGCGCAATCCCCGTGCATCCCCCGCGTAATCCCCGCGCAATCCCCGTGCATCTCCCGCGCAATCCCCGTGCATCCCCCGCGCAATCCCCGTGCATCTCCCGCGCAATCCCCGCGCAATCCCCGCACGGTCCCGCCGGGCCGCAGGCGGAGCGCGGGCGCCCCCGCGCGGCCCCGGGGCGCGCTGCCAGCAGGGCTCGGCTGCGTTCGTTCTCCCGTCGGGGCCCTTGTGAGCATCAGTGAAACCCTGCAGGGCCGCGGAGTCTCTGACTTGTATGAAATTCGTGTTCGGACATCGCGGTCCAGCTGCGAGTGCTGCTCTCTCTGTCACAAAAACAGAGCTATGCATTTAAATTGGTGGCATGGATACGTACGCAGAGGGAAAGGGATAACATGGCAAAAGAGCTGCCGAGGGAATACCTGGGCAGTACTGATAAGTTCGGTGAACAAACCAGCATTAACACTGGCCACTGCAAGGGCAAGACTCACTTTTCCTGTCATTGAAACAGCTTTTCTTCCTTTGTAAACGCTAAGGCATCTGCTGCTCGAAGTAAGCGGTTCCCATTGCCTGCAGTCAGTACTGCCTCCACACCTGGAGGTTTCTTAATTTACATCACTGCAGCTCCTCGCTTAAAGCCGCTGTCCACTTGAAAAGGAGAAGGAGCAATCTGTCTCTTGCTTACTATTCAGAGCTAAAATAAATTCCTGTTTTTAACCTGCAGCCAACTGTCTCACTCCCAAGTTTGCTAGAGAAAAGCCACGTCGACACCTATAAAACACCTGTGAAATTCCTGCACCTCTGAGCCATTGTCAGCCATGAAACGCAATGCCTCTCACACACCTGGAACAATGTGCAAAACATAAGGAAAGCAGCAATCCTATCAGAGAATGGACTGCCCAGGGAAAAATTACCCCTTGTTAGTGTCTAGCAGAGATATTACAATGGCTGCCAGGGAAATAATGAAAATACTGACATTCACTGTACCTAAAACCACAGGAAGATGTTTTTGCTCAACTACTTTTCTAAAAAGGGAGCTAAAAATGTGAATGCTCCTGGGTGAAATACATCACTATTTCTCATAATTTCCATCAGCTTTAGGGAAGCTTTAATTCAAGAAAAAAAAATAGATATATTCAGAAAACTTTTGGTTAGTTTGCTTTTGGTTAGCTGACTTTATAACCTACTAGTTCTACTTTTCACTTAGTAGCCAAAGTCATAGAGAGCAAAACTAGAGGAAAGCACATTGTCTACATTACAAAACTCACATAATTTCCTTTTCCAAAAATCCAGCATGACCACACAGTGTATCAATAGCATGGTGCAATCTTTTTGTAGGAGGTTGTGCCTGTTTTCTTTTTGAAATCTGCCTTCTGATATCCCAGGTGCTTATTTGGTACCTTTGTGGGTTTTAACAACTAAATCACTAATATTTCACCTTCAGGGAAGGAAATTTCAGCCACAATAAGGTGCCAAACTATTACTTCTTTTCTCAAAACATCAGAGAAACTGCAGAGAGGCTGGCTATGGCTGTCTTAAGAAGCTGCAAGTAAAGTCAGGAGCTCCTGGGGACTGGATGCTGTTCCTCTCACTGCCCTGGGTCCCAGCCTGCCCTGCCCAAGGAAACGGCACAATCTGAGCAAAACTGGAGGGCAGGATGTGAAAAGGGCAACAGCTGATGACAGCACAGAACAGAAGAATCATTTTCATGGTTTCCTTTCAAAGCCTGAGGCAGAGTTCTGGATTCTCACATCTAAACCTTCACCTGTGACTTTGCAGCAAGTAGCTGCTCAACATCTAGGTAGTGATGCCCCTTTTGTTTTTTATTCTGTCCCCTGAAGACAAAGGATGGGTATTACCTCATGTAGAGGACATCTGTGTGGTACAAAGTCTGCACATAATCAATGCCCTTTCAGTGTGAGATGACAGTTCCAATGCTATCTGTTTTGCACCACCTTTTCTGAGAAGAGAAATCCTTCAAGAGAAGGTTTTTATAAAACAGATTTGCAAAAAAGTGAAGTTAACACTTCCCTGCCAATCTCAGTCTTGGTCTTTTAAACAGTCTTAGCAGTCTTCATTCACTTTCAGCCATTCTGTATTACACCCTACATGTAGCTCATGTCAGCCCTGGGGTTTGTGTGCAAAGCCTTTAAAGCAGCTACTGAAGTCTCACTACCAAGCAGCTACCTCGACCTTTTGCAGCAAAAAGGAATGAAAACCAGACATGCAGAGCCCTGTGTCACAGCCCTGGGATGGGTCATTTGAAACAAACAAAAAAAAATAGCATAAGTAATGGGAAACCCAGTTTTAAGCTTGCAGCAGCAATCCATATTGCATAGGTTACTGTGGTTTTCAGAGCAATTCTGATAGTTAGAACACCATGGCACTGAGCAGGTCAGAAATAAAATTTGTGAACATTTGACCTTGTTCAGCCCATCATTGTGTGTTTGCATCAAAAGATAGCTGTTCAATAGTTGCAGACTTTCCAAGCAATCTCTGGAGCCTGGCAGCAAGTCCTACGAGCTTCTCTGGCTGTCACCAGGGAGACCATGGATCTGTTCTGCATGTGGTCAGCCTTCCAGGGATGAGGATATTACCAGGCACCATCATAGGAAAAGACATCTCAAGACTAATTTCCTTAGCTTGATATTGCATTACTTGTGCATATGAAAGGATAGGTTCCTAACTCTGTGGAGACTTCAAGGCTGCAGTTAGTTCAACTGGCAAAAGTACTGTCAAGTTTTCTAAAGCTTTGAGTTCAAACACATGTTTTTATTTGATCTGTGTTATATGATTTAAACCTGATTAAATCTAACACCTGAAGGAAAAATTTAAAAATAGATGAGAAGTTCTCTCCTCTGGTAGATATCTGGGGAAAGTAGAAAAATGCAATAAAGTGGAACCAGTTTAAATATTAGTTCAAAAATGTTGTCAATTGCCAGATTTTTTTGAAACTCAGTCACTTCTGAGTTCAATCAAAATATTTCTGAAAATGATAACAATAATGTTAACATTTCCAGTGATATAATAGCAAATTGATTTTTAATTACATTATAAATAATCAACATCACTGTTAAAAGGAAACAGAAGAAAGGTGCTAGTTTTGGAATAAAAAAGAAATAGTTCTGTGATAACAGAAGATCAAAGATGGCATGGTCTAATTAAAATATAAAATACTTCATGAATATCAAAGGGTTACCTACTGCTCTGACAGACATTGTCAGGTGATACTACAGGCACCTTAATTCTTCTAGAATCATCTTTGTCTCCACTGGCTCTCAACTCCATATTTTGTCATATCCTGCATAGGAAATCAAATTAAAATCTGGGAACCGAACCTGGTTTTACTGTCAGAGCTCCTCCAAAGAGAGTTTAAAAGTTTTGTTGATGAGGTATCTGTCTGTTGGTAAACTGAGCAGCTGAAGCCTGACTGAAAAGTAGTTGTAATAGAGCTAGCTAAAAAACAAACTTTAATAATGAATTCTGTCCTTGTTTTCTGTCTTCTCTTCTACATCTAGAAGCTTCCTTGGGACATAGGGAAGGCTCCTGTGTAATAGGAATGTCACACAACAGAAGGCTGAATTCCTGATTAACAGCAGCTCCTTCCACTTGAACTGCAACTACTTAAGCAAAGTAATAAAACAAAAAGAAAAGTCAATAATCAAATTGTACCTCTGTTTCAGATGGATACACTACTGATGATATTGAATTTTACTGGAATGGAGGAGAGGCAGCAGTAACAGGAGTTAATAACATCGAGCTCCCGCAATTTTCTATTGTGGATTACAAGATGGTATCAAAGAGAGTGGAATTTACAACAGGTAAGCACTGACAAGTTAAAAAAGTTGTTCCCTCTTCCTCCTACTCAGAAATATCAGTGCCTACCTTTTGTGAGGCATTAGTCATTTTGTGACTTCTTTCTTTCAGGAGCATATCCTCGACTATCACTTAGCTTCCGGCTTAAAAGAAATATTGGATACTTCATTTTGCAAACCTATATGCCTTCCACACTGATCACAATTCTGTCATGGGTGTCTTTTTGGATCAATTATGATGCCTCTGCAGCCAGAGTTGCTCTAGGTAACTTCTTCTCAAAATTACTGAACTATGTGGACACTTGCTGCCTTTAAAACTGTGGCACCAAATCCGTTCTGCTGGTTGTAGCACATTAATTGTGATCTTACACAAGCAGCACAGAGCCTTGGTTGTCAGGAAGGCAGGCAGGTGTGACCTTGCCTGCATCTGAAGCTCTTGCTCCACGTTTAGGTTGGGATTCTGACTGACTTCCTGTTGTCATAATGGTCTTTGGATCAGGCCAAAAGCATCTTGCTTCCAAACTGGAGCATAAACTCTAATTCAGGTATCTAAGGGTATCTACACTGTGCTGCTTGAACAATCCCTGTTAATGTCAAAAAGTGATCTCTCAGGCCAGATCTGTGACTGGAAGGAACACACAAGATCCTGCTGACATCAGTGGAGATATACCAGCTTACACCAAATAAGTCTGGTTTACCTATAGCTGGTTCTTTCCCATGCCATGTTCCTTCCTACAACTTTCCTCAAGAATGAAGATCTTCTGCACTGTCTATGCTTTAAGGCATATCTGTTTTCCAGCTCTATTGCCAAAAAGCCATTTTGTCCCATCTCCCTGCAAATTAAACTTGTTACACCTGTGCCTAGAGCTACTATCTTCATGCACTAAAGACCTGTGATTGAAGCAGAATAAAAAGTAAATTCAGCCAGCTTAGAGAAAAAACACATATGAAAAAAAAAAATCATTCAGTTGTGGATAACATAATGAGATGGAAATGCTTTACTTGCAAGCACCTAGTTAATAGGAAAAGTTGTTTTGGTACAAGCATATATATCACTTTCTCTTCATCAAAGACCATCACTTTATCAAAAGGCTTCCCTTTCTCCTTTCCATCCTCCATTTTAAATCAAAAGTTAGATACTTATTGCAGCAATGCAAGTCAACTATAGGGCGAAGCAGAGCTACTGCTGCAAATGAAGTCAGAAGCCTTCTCTCACATAGAAAGAACAGCAATCAACTTTTGCTATCCAGGTCAGCTAACACCACATTCCCTAGCACAGTTATTGCAAAAATTAAGGCAAGAAATTCCAACATAGCCTGGGCTACTGAAGGTTATTTCATTCACCCTCCACTGCATGAAAAGCCAAGGAAGGTGCTATCAGCAGACTTGCAAGGATATGTTCCTTTCCAGTTCTGCAAAACACATTCCTTTGTCTGCTAAGAACCTGATCACATAATTAACCCATCTGCATGAGAAGTGCAATGCTGCCATTATGTCTTTTGTGCACAAATCTCCTTCCTTGTCTTGTTAGGCAATATCTTATTTCTTCCCTTCACAGGAATCACGACTGTGCTGACCATGACCACCATCAGCACCCACCTCAGGGAGACCTTGCCAAAGATTCCCTATGTCAAGGCAATAGATATTTACCTGATGGGATGCTTTGTGTTTGTGTTCCTGGCCTTGCTGGAATATGCCTTTGTAAACTACATATTCTTTGGGAAAGGACCTCAACGTCAAAAAAAGACAGCAGGCAGAGCAGGACGTGCTACAGGAGAGAAGGGCAGACTGGAAACAAATAGAGTCCAGGTAAAATGTCCAAGCTATCTTTTCAAACATTACTTAAAAATGTTCATTTATGTGATGATAGAGATAAATACAGGTGGAACACATGTGCAAAAGCAATGCAAAAGCATTTAGGATTGCGTAGAGAAAAAATATATTTTAAGGACATGACAGCAGCATATGGTCTGTTCCATCTTTAACTGAAAACAGAGTAAGAAAATACAGAAAATGTAAATTAATATTTAGGACACATATTTCTTTCTTCTTTGTATTTCTTGCAGAAAAAATACAAGGGGTACAAGGAAGTTAAATATCACTTCATCTGTATCTTTTTTTGCTTTAGAAGGTGGTATAGAAGAAATGTTTATAGTAAAGTTCCTCTTTACATACAGAAACTTCACCAAAAATAAAAAACATAGACAAGCTCGGTGGCTTCAGTGAGCCCTGAATGAAGCCTGTAGGACTGACCTTTGAGGAACACGAGGATGCTGCTGCTAGGTTATAACAGCTTTCATAGACATCAGGATTTTTCCCTCAGCTAAATTCAGGCATACCACAACTATCCCCTCTTTAAAAAACAAGTCAGAAAACTTACAGAAAGTAATACTATGGACATATTTTTAACTAAGATGAGTTTAATTTTGCAACACGTCACTGAGCACTTGCAAACATCTATAAACCTATTTCACTTTTCCCCAGTTTTTCAGAAACAAACCTTTTGAAGCCTCAGGTGTATTTGGCCCAGCCTAATGCAGAAGAAAATATATATCCTAACGAGCCAAAAATTTTCTTCCTTCCTGTGCTTTACTTACAATATATTGCATCCAAGTATTAATGAGATCTTGCGCAGGCTGTCCTATAAACTTCTTTACTCCTGTGGCCTGAGGTGATAACATTTGGACAAAGCTGTATTTGAGGCCTCTGTTCAGTTTGAAGAATGAGACCAACACATAAAACTCTAAGAAGTAAGACTTCATCTTGATAGGCGGCTACAGTGTCACATACACATCTGGAAGTGCACTTCAGAAACTCTGTGATAACTTTTTAATTCTAGAGCTGTGTGTTTGGTGTCCCACCACTACAGCTATGCATCATTAACAAAGCTGTCATATCCTCAGTCTCAGTGAGGATAATAACTCATGAGCCTATTAAAAGTTCTTACTTACATTTGCCTTCTGTCCCACTGTGTAGGAGATGCTTTATTACAGTGAGGGCACAAATTCAGTTCAGGCAACCAGCAGCCTCCAAGACCCCACAAAGCACTGTCTTCCACAGAGCACAGAAGATAAACCACCCCAGTATGGATTGTCATGCACAGACACTGTCTATACATTTCTGTGGAAAATAAAGGGAAGAAAACAACATAACCCACAAATTCTGACCAGCTACTTCAACAGCTCCTGAGATAACCCAGCCTAGGTGAGAAGCAGCACAGCAAGGACTCATGACGAAGAGGAAATCAAGACTTCTTCAGAGGTCAGCCTTGGCTACATGTGCCCCAGTGCACTGAACTGAGTAAAGGATAAGAGTACAGGTAAGTTCTTCTCCTGCATATTTGGAGAGTTCATTTACCTAACAAAATGCTTTAAAACTCATAACTAAAAGCTTTTGTCTAAATGTTATGCAGCAAATATTACACTGAAATTGGTGCTCAGAATGGGATGGAATGTTTTTAAAGCACCACATTGCATACACCACCATTTTTCTGATAGAAAAAGGAAGTCATACATGCTGTGTACCAGGATTTCTAAGTGCTCACACTTAAGACAGCCACCCCATTCTGAGACTGAGAGTGTTTTAAGTGAATATACTGCTTTCTGCCTGTACAGTGCAGGTTTGTGATTGTAAAAACATGTATATGCACACATATACATTAACATACACATGTGAATGGATATCGGTGAATTTTGTGTTCCACACACTGATGTGAGACATTGTGAGCATAAATTGTACTCCGCATAGAAATGCTGATTTCCAACCGTTGTATTTCTGTCTTTGGCAGGAAGAGTGCACATGGCCAGAGCAGTGGGACACAGTGAGGCTATGTGACCTCCAGTGAAAAAGCTCCCAGCCCCTCTCCATCATTTTTTGAGATTTTTCACTGGTATTATGATGCCTGCACCAGAGCAGGGGAAAGTTGGTTTTTGAGCATAAAAGAAGTACAATTGTAAGTATGTATAGCTATAGGACATTGTTTCCCTTTTGCTCTTGACCCACACCACTTATCCATACAGGCACCTGTAACTGTTAGAAGATATGTGACAGTGCTTCTTCATCTCTTTGTGCCAGGTGAAGATATTGATCATTCCCATCTGACATACAACTCCAAAGACTAAAAGAGTTCAAATTCCTCCACCAGATAACACAGGCTTTAGATGCATGAGCAACACTCAGCAAATTGACCATGATATGAACAGTATAGAGAAGAACAGATGAGAAATGAAACAGAACTGCTGTTTTATATGTGGCTGTTCCATACTCTACAGACTGAAGAAGATAGAAATAAAGTCTCTCCAGCTTTACAGTTTATGCCATTTTTATTTTTAATATACAAAAACTATGAACTTGTAGTAAATAATCTTTCTGTTTCTCTTAATAAAGCATAAAGACTGTTTATATCTCCTTCTTCATTTGTCAAACCTAGATGTCACTGACATCACCATAATTATGGATAAATAGAAAAAAAACACACAGCAAGAAAATATTTAGATAGTCCATGCATGCAACTGCTTCTTTTTCCCCAGACAATTACAGCGTGAATAGTAATTACATAGAAGATATCTCTTAAGTTTGAAAAAAAGGTAGGATGCAATCATAATGTGAGTGGGAAAGGGGCTGCACCATCAAAAGGTTTATAAATGTTTATCAACACAAGGCAAGTGATAGATTGTCTCCCCAGTTCTGCACAGCATCACACTTTCCTTCTAAATATCCTGTCAAACACTAAACACTTGGGATAGAAAGCCAGAGACCAGCCACAGGCTCTGAGGAAAACTTACAATTCTCCAATACAGTGGCTACTGGAAAAGGAAAAAGAAGAGAAGCACATAACCACACAAAAATCTTAACCTTCAAGTAAATCTTCTTGTGAATTAATATAGCCCTGCTGAACATAAGCTGTTTTTCTGCAGATCAGATTGTGGTAACACTACAGCATTTGTTCCAATAAGACCACCTGTATGAGTAACATGGCCCTGAGTCTTTCATCTTAAGAGGAGGAAACAATGGGTTTGTATTGAGAGAAAACAGATGTTCTTACCTTTTGTCTCCCAACTGTTGCTTTGAGTTGTTTTCTTTTTATTGCTTTCACTGTTTTACACTTAACAATATCATTTGATGATCCTAAGCAGGAAACTCCTATTCTAAGTGCCACATGAAAAAAGGAGGATATTCATTCAACCCTTAGTGCTTGTCAGTGGCGCAGGAAAGCTGAGTCCAGTCTGTCAGCATCCTGTTAGGGGGACCCTTCACTGTGCTGCCCTGATGGATCACAGGCTGATTTGACTGACTTAGTCAGGGACAGCCTAAGGGAGACCCCTCAGCAGGTCTTCCCAGTTTATGACCCCTTAATGGGTCTTCCTCTTTATTTATGTTACCCACTGCAAGCAACAGCCAGCACCTGGCAAGGACTCATGCTAACAGCTTATGGAATATCACTATTTATTAATAAAAAATGGTGACAGGTTAATGTTCAAGGATTGCCAGTGATAGTATCTGACTGCAACACCATATTTAAAGCAATACACAAACTCTAATCCCCAGTGAAAGCATTCAGCCCACACAGAGTGATTCTAACCCAATAACATCTCTGTGGGGTAGAAGACATGTTCAGCCCATCGACCGATGCCAGTGGTTACAGTGGAGTCTTCCCTGACTTCCCCATTCTCATCTTATTTGTAACCTGTTTCTTTACATTTAGGTGGAACTTGAGTCACACTAGTCATACACACCTTTGTTACTGATTGGTGTAAAATTCTGTTACTTCACTCTTGGAGCTAATAAAACGCGGAGCAAATGCCTGGTGAGGGGTGGTGGTACCTTGGATGGAGATGTGAATTAGTGCTACAATTAGATTAAGTTCATCTGATTGGACCAAGTTCATCTGAGGAGGATGATTTCAGCACAGTTATTGGCTCAACAGCAGGAGATCAGCTGCACAAGTCTTAACACTTTATATCAAAATATCCTGAAATGGTTTTTAATGATGTGGGGAATTGCACAGAGCATTTGACCAGGTATACATAAGAACATCTTTTATACTTCCATGAGCTAATTTAGTCAAGATCAGTGTTCGGCTCTTGGCTCTGAATTGCAAAGATTGCAATTCAAAGACCAACTTGCTTCATGACATACAAATCATCTTGCCTAAAATGGCTTAAATTAATTTTAAAAATAACAGGTTCATTTTTGAACGCTTAGAGCAGGATTTCAGACACTGTTTGGCTCATAACAAATCAGGACATATTAGTTTCAGAAAGATCCCTCTGAATCACTTCAGAGGGTAGGCAGCTACAAGTTTTCTTCCCAAAAGAAAAGTCATACTAACTGCTTAATAATGCTTGCATTATTGTTACTATTATATCACTGAAGTCAATTAACATACACATTAGATTATGTAATCAAAGACAGCTCAAAGAGCTATTTCATAAGACTGGGAAGAAAAGATTGACCTATCAAAACTTCTGAGAATTAAAAAAAAAATCTCTTTTTACACAGAGACAACTCTGAGATCACTGGGTTTTTCCACAGAAAAAATCTCAGATCTTCAGAGCTATTCATTTACTCTGACTGTGCATAGTTATGGCAGTCCTCTGAAAAGTAGGAGACCCTAGCTTAATCTTCCTCCTTCTTAAATTTGAAGAACTGACCTAAAAAGTATGAACTGGGTAGCCCATATCTCATTTGAAACACCATGCTGATTTGTGACAAGCTGACTTTTCTAACCCAAAGCATGTGAGTTTTTCCCACCAAAACAGTGGTGGGAACCAGGGTGTTACCACTGAATGCTCATTTCAGCACATACAGAATCAATGTCTAAACCAGAATAGTGCATTTTCTATTTGTGAAGGCTTACTCACTTTGAAGGCTTTTTTACCCCACACTTCTCTTGTGTGGCTTTTGTACAAATAGTCCCTCCACTGCTTTGCGTTCAGTTAGTAAGTGCTTAGTCTGGCACAGTACAAATATGCTGTCAGTAATGATGTAAAGATTTCTCCTGGTGATGGGAAAGGACATCTTCCCCATTGCCTGGTGGAACTGAAACTTTTTTTGGTCCCATGTTTCCTCTGTAGCAACCCACAAAGACTGGGTTTCCCTGTATGTTTTGTTTGGAATTTTTTATTAAACATACTTCAAATCTGCTGTAGATTATTATATCATTTCCTAGCTCTACTATGTCTTACTAAAAATGTAAAGTAAGAGTACAAACAAAGCCCTGCATATCAATGGTGCTTCACAAGACTAGATATTGTCTATAATTAATACCTTATTTGCTGATATAAAGGCATCCACAGACATGATCGAGTTTGTTATAAATTTGGGATAGGTCCAGTACCACAGGTTACCAAAAACAACATTAATATTCAAGCCTCAAGGTGAAGACCTTGAAGTTTCATTTAAAAGAGGCCAGTGTTGTGATGTATATTTCTCTCAAATGAGCTGCAGTGGATGTTTAAATATCAGTGAATTTGAAACATCTATTAAGTCTTTGTGGAGAAATCAGAAGTTAACCTGGAAATACCACAAAAACTTTTGAAAAGAGGTTTTACTACAAACGTGTAGAAAGCTAAAGATTTGTGAAAAGGAGAGCATTTCACAGAAATGCAGCAATTCATGGTTAATTACACTCATACATGAGAAGAAAATGATACAAAAATATTTAATATTTACATATATATAATTGTTTCTGCCAGACATGTACATACTGGTTGCAGTTTCCAGTTCTTTGCTTAGGTATTTAAAACAGTGCTCTGACTAATAGCACAAATAAAGGGACAAACATATTTGAAACAGCTGTTTCTGATGCTAACACATAAAAGTGCAACTGAATGTAAGTTTTCATTGAATGAAATGGATTATTCTATATGCACATGAACAAGTTAATGTGCTATGATTTCATCCCTATAATATAGTAAATGCCCAAAATCAATTCTCATCACAAGTATTTTACAATAACTGATGAAATACGTGTGTATCTACATGCTCTTCATATAACGAACCCATTGTTACAAAACTTTTAGAAACCAACCTGCAGCACTAAAACAGTCAAAAAGTGTTTAAAATGGGCAGAGACAGCAACACCTTCTTTTCATCTTGAGTATGTGAAAGCTTCAGGTGCCAGTCAGCAGACTTTAAAGAACAGTATTTCATAAAGGCCATGATCCAAGTAAAAGATAAAATTACAAAAGTCTTACTTCAGAGAGGATGAGACAATTAACTGAATTACAAGACCAAGGAGCCGAGTCAGGATGGAAGGTGCTTAGATGTTGAATAGCTAATTTCACACCAGTCAGGAAAGCGTATTCAGTGTTTTTTCACTTTTGGGAATGCTGTACCAGACAGGACTGTCCTTGCAGCCCCAGGAGCACCCTGACACAGGAGCCACAAGGTCCACCTGGGAAACAGCTTGGGCTGGCTGAGGAGCTTGTCTAATCCCCGTTCCTTCCTTGACACAGGTGGATGCCCATGGAAACGTGCTGGAACCACGTGAACTACAAAATAACATTTGCAGGATCTTCCATGACCCCCCAGCCACCACGTACGTGTGCAACAGTGCCAACCTGCAGTACAGAAGAGCCGCTTCCAGCAGAGACCTCTACAGCAGGAGCGCTCTGGACAGACACAGGCTCCATAAAAAAGGACACTTACGCAGGAGGGCATCCCAGATCAAAGTCAAAATCCCTGATTTGACTGATGTTAACCTGATAGACAAGTGGTCCAGAATGGTCTTTCCCATCATGTTCATTCTCTTTAATGTTGTTTACTGGCTGTATTATGTCCACTAAGTTATGCAATAATGTTACCACAGACTAATATAATTAGACTTGTTTCTTTTCCTTCTCAATTTCGTTAATTCTGAAGAACAGCAGTAGCTATAATGTTCCATGTTCAATGTAAGATACTCTGCCATGGAACACTTCTAGATTTAAGCTTTTAAAAAAAACCAACAACCCAACACAAATCTAGGGTCGCAACATCTAGATCAGAACAGTACAGATCAGCTCTTAAGAAGCATCTTGAGAAAAATTGCTCTACCTTGATTTTTACAAAGTTTATGCATCACCCATGACTGTTCTGTGTCAAATTTAATTTTTTTTTAAGTGGAAATTTGTCCCACTGTATTTATTATCACATATTGGCAGCTCACAGCAGCATGCTTCCAAACAACACAGTCAAACTACTAGTAGTGTCTATGTCACTGTCTTTCACCATTCAGAGTGTAGAGAAATTTGAAGAAATTACAGTTTAAAAGATTATAACTAATGCACCATGCTTCACTTCAAACTTAATAGCTCTACTAGGAAGTATTTCCATAGTGTGCTTGAGAAGTATCACTCAAGGAGAAGTCAAATAACATTTTCATAGACAGAGATCTTCAAAAGAAAAAAGGGTAGCAGAGAAAAATCCCACTGAGTATCCAAGCAAGGAATCAGCTGATTTGATCTCAATGGAATTCTGTTATGTCCACAATAACAGAAGCAAAGTTGATACTTATAAGAACAGTTGTGTCATATATAATTTTGTATTAAAAAGTAGAAAACAAACACATGTTGATTCCTTGAAGCAACTCTATGGGATACCCCAGGCCAAGATTTTTCTTAACACCCAGGTTTCCTGTGGCTGGTAATTGCAACATTCTCCCAAAAGTTGGTAGATGTCTGGGAACATCTGAGGAAATTTCTGCACACAGTTTCCTTCAGATTTCTTTATTCCACTGAGAACCAGGAGATGCAGCTGAGTCCTGCAGCACACTGGCAATGCTGGGTGCACTCCTCCTGAGGAGCTGCCTCTCCTTACCTGGCTGCTTATTGCCTGACACAACTGCAGCCAAGGAGCCACAGGCAAAGGGCTACAACGTCCATGCAACTGAGAAGCAATAGGTCAGTCATATTCTATCTATATTAAAGCATTTTTCCTTCTCTATTTCCAATTGCTTCCTAACAGCACTGATACTATATCTTGGCTAACATACCTTTTTATTGAAATTATTATCAGTTAATTTTTTTTTATTCCAAGTGTTTCATACTTCAGGAGAGTCAAGATATACAAGCCAGCAGAGTCTATGTAGATGCTGAGGTGGTATTATCAATGGAAGCTGGTACAGAAAGAAACATTGGTCAGGATACAAACAAAAAAGTGATGTGGAAAAAGTGATGTTCTTCAGTAGTTCCTCGTTGCCTGGAGAAATGACAGCTGATAACCTTATTGCCAAGTGACATTGCAATCTCTTTAATCAGAACATAATAATGAATTAAACCCTCCTACATGTTATGGTTTGTCACATTGTGCAAATTGAACCTTCTCACAGAGCAGGGCCTGCAGCCCCTTCCCTTTGTGTGCACAGCAGGCTGCTGCAGAATGAGGTAGAATCATAGAATCACTAAACAAGAAAGGGAGTAGGTTTAATTTACTCACTACAAAAGTCATAAGGCTGCAAACCAGGCATTTGACATTGCTAATCTATGGGAGTCTTTGAAACTATCCATTTTTCTGTGGGCTCCAAAGTCCCAGTCTCATCCCAGGCTCAATGGAGCACAATCATGGTCTTCTCAGATGTCTTCTCTCTGCTGCTACAACCTTTAACCTCTGGTCTACTACAGAGTTGCACAATTTTACAAGATTAATCAGCCCCTAAGTACAACTTGAGGTGATTCAGGATAAATATTAATTCAGACAAAGGGCTCTTCTGAATAGGCTATGTATGCCTATCTCCTCCCTGAAACAACTCCAAATAATTTTTAAACAAGAATCCCACACGGGACAGTGTGATTAAGTTTTTAATCATAGTTGAGCAATGTTTATATCAAGAATATTTCAGTGGAAACTAACAATATTATTTTGGTATTGTAAAATAAAGAATACAGAGAACATAAGGAAGTCTGCAAAAAATAGCACCAGGAGGGAGACAGCAGTAGGACCATATGTGCTGTCCATTGCAAACACACATCCCATTAAATAGTTTTGAATTCTTTGAACTGGCACGAGACTTAACAGACTAAGTCCATGAGCCATTGAATTTGCCTGCTTTGTGCTTATACACAAAAATTAATTCAAAGAAAATAATTTAAAGAAAGTAATGAATTCTGCATGTTTGTAGTGTAAAATACAAATCAGTGATTCATGTTTTGCATTAACAGATTTCCAAAAGATATTCACAAAGAGACCTCAGGTAAGTAATTAAGCCCAGCTGATCCAGTGCTGAAGAGATACTGCAACCTCTCCTTACAGCTGCAGTGAACATTTTAGAAGAGCCAGCATCCAACACGACATCAAAAAGTCTTTAGGTTAAAAAAAAAAAGGATCCTTTGTTTTTACTTACAAGAGCAAAGATCAGCTTTACTGGTCTCCAGCATTTCTTTTGCAGGCCCCTAACATCTGCATACACACATTTTTCTAGTTTATGGTTCAGCCAGATACTCCCGGCACAGTTTATAGGTACCTGGACTATAATCAGTTACATTGTACAGTTACAAGAAAAAAAAAAAAATTAAAAAAAAAATTAAAAAAAAAGTATGGAGCACAGTAAAAGCCATTAACAAAACAAGAGCAGGGCACATGCAAAACTCCTTAAGAACAGCATGTTCCAAAACAGGATCTACCCTTCTGCCCCAGGAGAGGTCAAACACATGCCTATCCAAATCCCAGCCCCACAGTCCATTTTGAGCAGCACACACGAGTCCTGTCTGCATCGAGAGCTGGAAGCCACGACCTCGAGTCAGGAAACAGCTGCCAGCTCTTGGTGCAAAGTTTGGCAGCAGGGACAAATAACCCATCACACACAGAGGCAAGAGCTACTAACTGTAGGTGCAACTACTTCTAGAGAAAAAAGCAGAAGAAAATATCTCTCTCCTGAGAGCAATAGCTTGGCAGCAAGGAAGAGCCAGTGGTTATTAGTGGCATTGCATGGCAAAATGAGTCCATTTATGGTTACCCAGGTACAATGCCATCTGGAGCTAGAAATTACAGAGCACAAAGGAAACATGATCTCTTCCCATCAATAAGTTGGATTAATTTGGCTGGCTTCATGCAATAAAGGTGAAAAAGGCTGTAATGCTGTAATCCCTCACAATTGTACTTCAGTAGTTTCCCTAGCCTGAGGAACCAGACTTCAAGATCAGCATAGATAAAGTCCTATTGCTGATTAGGTTTCACTAAACTCCCAGGCAGTTTGTGCAGCTCTCATGCAATTTCTCCTGCAAATCGTAGTTTTGGCTGGGTTTCCTGAGGCATTGAGGTTCTACTGTCCCTGAGCGTGTATATTTGTGTGCCTACCTGGGAGTCTCCCAACAATATTTGAATCTATTGATAATTTCAACCAATAATTTTCTTTTCATTCAAAAGCTAAAGGAAGAGTAAGGATCTGAGATACTACATTACTACAAGTTTCAAAAGCTAGCAGCTAGCTCAGCAGATGACAAAGCTCACATTATCACAGACAGAAAGAAGTTTGATGAACTCCAGCCTTATTAGGCACAAAAACCAGTTTTTCAGTGAAACAGGAATATTTTTGACATTATATTGCTTTATGCTACCACTGAACAGCACAAAGGTTGCAATTTCAGAAAATCTGCTGGTTCACCTAGTTCACCCTTACAGGAAATGTTCCTTCCCTTTGTACTGCAAGTGGAGGATTTCTTGACATAAATCACAAGGAAAGTCACCCAGGGCCTGAGGGCCACATTCCACCAGCTGTTTCCCATCACCAAGGAGCGTGTTCCCATGAATTCTCACATATTGAGGATGCATTGCTAACACGTCCTTGGGAGTATTAGTAAAAAAAGGCTGGATTATATCTGTTATGTAAAAAAAATACTATAAAAATGGGTTCTCTATTACAAAGCATGACCTCCCCACATCTGTGACTGTGCATTTCTTCCTGCCTCCTTAGGCAACCAATCACCCTGCAGCCCAAGGAAGGCAAGAGATCACACAAGAATAATGTATTTCAGCATGTAATAATGCTGAAATGTATATGCACAGGCTGAAAGAATTAAGTGACAAATAAAAAAGGTAGCATTTCTTAAAAGACGACCAGGTGACTTTGGTCTACTTGCTGCTTTGGAGTGCAGAGCTAACTCTAATGGTGTTGTTTGCTCCTTGACATATGTATTTCTCAATTATTTTGTAAGTAATCTTGAATCTCCCAGAATTATAAAAACATCCCTTCTTGTCTCATGCTGGTGTCAATCTAAAAAATGGCCTGATACTCACTGTTTTATTTTTTTTTTGCAAAGTCCAATTGCATTTGAGTATCAATACCAATGAGGAACTAAAATAATTACATGCCAGCAGAAGCATGTCACATTGATAGAGATCATCTCTTACCAATTTCTTTTAACTCATCCCTGGCTCTCTGTACCTGCACAGTCTCATGCAAAAGTATAAAATCAGTCACACTGTCAAAATGTAATAAAGATGGTTTCCTTTAGCAGATCATGCCGTCTCATCCACATCTGTGAACATACCAGTCTCCTTGTTCCTGCCTCTGAAATGTCATTTGGTGTTTTGATCTAGCTGACAACATGTTACCTGATTTTTTTTTCAGATTTTCAGAGGAAACTTTGAATGTTGTACACTATAGCTAACACTTCTGAAACAAATCAGGCAAATCATAATTTCAAGAAAGAGCTGAATGAGATTTTGGCATAGGTAAAGAATTTAGGATTGGGTTTTACAAAGGAAGTTAATAGCAGTTCTCATTTGATGATCCAATGTTGTTCTGGCTCCCATTTAAAACAGTATCACTAGAAATAAGACACATGTGAAACCTCTGCCTTCACCCCCCTGCCAAAAAAAATTACTGTAGCCATCAAAAATATTTATTTAATCTATATGATGCTAGGAATCCTTCCTCACAGATAGTCCACCACCAAAGCAGTCCCTGTGGACCTGTAGCAGTTCCTAGTTAGGAAAATCCCCACACCTTCCAGTGCCTTTCATTACTCTATTAGCTAAACTAGCTGAGTAACCCAGTGATTAAAAATAGCCAGAGCCTTCTCTATGTCTTACTCTCCACACAGGCCTGCAAAAGTCCAAAGAATGAATCTTTGTGATATTTGCCTCCTTTTCTAGGTTTTGGTGGGAGTTATTTGGTCTTTCTGGAGAAGCCCTGAAGCAGGTATGAACTAAAATTTTACAGAGGAAAGAGAGTATACCACCAAATGTAATTGAGGTTGATTTAAAGTAAAAAAAAAAAAAAAAAAAAAAAAAAAAAAAAAAAAAAAATATTATAGACTATCTTGATGCACTTATGAAAGCATTCTTTAGTACTAGAAGAGTAAAAATCCCTTTACTGCTGATACTGCATTATAAATATTAATACACAGATCAAAATTATAGCAAAATGTGCGTACTTCAGGATAGGGCATTACTGGTTCTTAAAACCACCTTTCAGAAGAAAGCATAATTATGTCTCAACATGCTTCCCATCAGAAAGGCTTGCTTCAGAACTCAGAAATATTCTACAGACTTATTTAGATCTTTTAAAAACACAGCTTCTTGGCATATATAATTGCTTTGTTGCAAAAGCAGTTTTATAAACAATAGTCAATTCCATACTGACAGTTTGCTGTTCATAGGCAGTTCTGGTTCCCTTTAGCATACCAAGATCAAAGCTGACATGACTGATATGAAAAAAAAAAAGTTTTTTTCTGAAATCAAGGGAAGATTTCTGTGAAACAGACAAAAGTGCAATGAACACCAGCAGAGGGCAAGTAACCTTATTTTTATAATTCACTTTTTATATTTTGTATCAAGATATGCTGATTTTCTGATTCAATTTGCAGGTGTGTTTATGCAATGTGAATTTCTGCAGGTGCTTTTTAGGTGGTGAAATTACAACTTCCTACAGTGTATCTATTACATTGTAGGTACTGATTTCTCATGAGCTTTTGGTTCAAAAAGTCTCCTGTGCAAAGTTTTGTTTCTGTTGTAAATTACATACTCAAGAGGTTTCTCCTTAGTACCTGCAAAATCAGAGAGATTTCTTGAACATCTTTATGATGGTTGGTTGGGGGAGTGGGTTGCCCATGCCACTGCTGGTCCCAGAAGTGAGCTGCTCTGCCAGGTAAGGACTGGGAGAACAGGAACCCATGGTCTAGAATTGGGCCAAAGGAGCAGCATCTCCTGGAAACAATTCTTACCAGTTAGTGTGGTGGGATGTGCAAACTCCAGAGCTATTCCACATGCTGCAGCCACTTAGTTAGAATGAGCTCACACATGGAAAAACGTAGGAAAATACAGATATCGGCAAATAGAACAGAAAAGCAAGGACAAAATTCAGTTCTTTAATGCTAATGGGGTCTCTTTAAACTCTCACACCTTTGGCCTAATTCTTAGTCACAGCACAATTTCCTCGTCAGTGGGGCTCCTCACACCATACACTCTCCTCAAGACGTGCTCCTGGCCGCAGGCTTGTTTCAGATGCTTTTGTCCCGTGCAGGTTTGTCCTATTTACTACGTGCTCATGTCTACCTGCATTCAGCAAAGTGTGGCTGAAGATGCAATGGATCTTGTGAAAGCTCTAGCTTTTTGCATTCATCTGCTCTGGTACAGTCTCCACAAAGGCCTTATCTGTCACAACAGGAGACCTTGCTTGTTCCAGAAGTACCTAATTCTCTGAGCAAAGAGAAAAAAAAAAAAAAAATCTGACAGACAGTACAAAGAGCAAGCTCTGTTCTCCATTCTTTCTGGTCCTTTTCCTTGCCATGTGCTGGAGGCCATTATGTGCCTTACATTTGTCTGTAGAGATGCAAGGTCAGGATACACGTTTCAAATGCAATGCTGTGTTTTAGCTGCTGCTTCTCAACTGCTTGTTAACTGGAGCTCCTGTCCCCCTCTAGCCATTCACACTGTGTTGTTATGCCCCTTATTGAAAACATAATTTTGATGGTTATATTAAAAATACTCAGTTTTTCAATAAAGTCTAACACCTATTAAAAAAAAAATCTCATTGCACATTTATTTCTGTCAACAACAGCAGTATGAGAAACCTGTCTTCTTGTTAAAGCAAAAAGCAATTAAAAAAAGATTTTTTTCAGCCTTTTCTGTTCAGTGCTCCAGTAAAGGACAGACAAATATAGGATGATACAACAGACTGAACACCACCACATAAGCCTTAACTAAAAATCCATTATTACGTAAGTTGCCAGAGAATTTAAAATGAAGCCGTGTAAACACTTTCAGTCTACTATTAAGAAAAAATCACAAATATTGAAAGTAGCATCTGTAGCAGATTCTTCAACAGAAGTTTCACTGGTTGTAAATAAAAATGGAAGTTATTATTTGTGGCCTTTGTTCTTGAGAAAATGCCACTATTTTGTATTTTTGAACGGTTGGTCTTGAAAATTAAGAGGTAGCAACACAAAAGTTCATTTCAGCAACACACTAAAAATTAGTTTTAAATATCCACCTTTCATTGAAGTACGGACTTTCTAGGTATGGGTTTTTTTAGTTTTCACAGTACATCTATAAATTGTATTAATACATCAGCACACAAGTTTCTTCTATCCAAGCGACATCCCAAACTATAGAGTACACTTTTATGAAATAAATTGCTGCTATTAAATCAGCAACTATAAATAAAAGTAGTTTCCAGTCCTTTTGTCCTAAATGATAATAAACACCATGGTAACATTAAAAAAAAAAAAAAAGCCTCTTTTCTCTAGAAAAGCCTTTCAGCAATATATGTCCATCAGATGAGCAAGAGTTATACTTTCAGACATGCATCACACAATACATGAGCATTTGAACACATAAGGCCATATTCTCCTATAAAGCAACTAGATCTAGAGGAAAGCAAAAAGCATAGTCAACACAAATATACCTACAAATAACATAAAGAGACTTGGTAAATTTATTCCTTATACTCACAATTGAAAAAAACAGCATCCTCCTAACATGCTGCTGGACAACCTGCAGTAACTCTTTCCAGATTCTTAATAAAATTAAACGATTTTCAATTCCAACCTAATTTTTAGCTTGAAGTACTTTTTATCATTTATACAAGGTCTTTATCTGTTATTTGATCCATTAAGAAATTTGTTGCTTATGGAAATTCCAGACAATGATCATATCTGTTAGAGGTTGCACTCCTTTCACTAAGATACATCTTTCATTCTTTCATCTTTACAAGTCTTTACCCACTTCTCCACACTTCTTCATTCTTCAATTGCTAACACGGAACATGTATATCTGATTAAATGTATCAGTACCAAATAAGAGATCAACAATATATTTAAGTTTCCTATATTTTAAACCCATTAAAATCCTTTTCATAGAACCCTTTCTACAAGAGCTTCTTGTCCTCCTCTTCTATGACCAGTATTCTGAAGTCCACTATTTTATATTAAACTATATTAAAAAGTATTAAACTTTGCATATATGAAAACCTATTGTACAATACAGTGGAATAAACTCAAGACCCTGATTTTGAAACCAGGAATAAAGTTAATTATTTTCTTTATTATTTATACAAAACTTGCCTAAGACACACACATGCACACAGGTGAGAATAACGCATCAATGTTCATGTGAGCATTACAGATCATTTGCTCTTTATGTACGGAAAAATGGTCTAACAAATAGTAGAAACTGTAAGATTTCTGGGGTTCATGCTTTTAACTTTTGTCACATACTACAATCAAAACTCCATCTGGTTTCAGAAAAGTTTAGAGTAGAATTTACCAATTATCTCCTGTATTAAGTGAGCTAGGAATATCTTTCTCACAGTCTATACAGGTCAGCTCCTCTCCAGCACTGCATCCCCTTTTGAAAACATTAATATTTTTAACTGAAAAGCTACCAACTAGGATACACTCTGCAGTGCTTTTTCTACAACTTCTGAGCACTGAACAGGGTGCCTAGAGAAATTGTGGTGGCTCAACCACTGGGAAATACTCAAGCCATCTGGAGACAGGCCTGTGCAGCCTGCTCCAGGTTACCCTGTTTGACCAGCGAAGCTGGACAGGATAACCTCCAGAGCTCACATCCAACCTCAGCTGTTCTGTCATTCCATACTGGTTTTGTTGGTAAAGGTGATTTTCCCCAGCATTTAAAAAGATTGAGTTTAGAGAGTCATAAATCAAAAAACAGCCTACTACAATTATTCACACACAAAGTCAGGTGTTTATTTACCATATTTACAAGTATAAATACATTAATGCTACAAATACTCTCTCATTCTTTATTAGTGTGGCACTTTAGATAAGGTGACATACAATGCAAATAAGATGCCTTAGTTTTACCAGGCAGCTGTGTAGTCACTGCCAAAGTTTTACCAAAACAAATATGGCACATATTATAAGTGATTCTCTTCCAAATGTCTATAAATCTTTAGAACTAAAGCAACTGTACATTTGATTTTCACATTTTTGGTCAAATAGATACAAGAATGTATTATTTTTATTGAAGGGTTAATAGTTCATTTGGTCATAACAGTCTTCTGACTTCAGTATTTTACAGCACCAAAACCTTTCCACTTTGCAGTAAACACATTTTTTCCCCAAATCATTTAGGGAGACATCACCAGCATACTGTTGATCTGAATTCCATCATTTCAGTTGTAAGACAACCTTGAAAAAGGAGAAAAGGAACGAGATTAAATTTGGTTAAGAACAAAACTTTAACAGCCTATGAAAAGAAGCCTTTTGCTTTCTATTTCCATATCATATGCAACTGAATAAGCATCGTTCCTCTGGACAATGCACCATTCCTCTCTCAACTCTCTTTTACAATCCCACAAAAAACCATCACGTAAGATAGCTTCCTTTACTGCACTCAAACCATTCTTCAGCTGCCTGTAATCAAAAAGCAGAATAGCAAGTCCAGGTGCAGTGAGATTCCTTCTGCACAAAGCAGACCCAAGGCACCAATTCTGAAGTGAATTCCTCCTCATGTGCCCACAAAACTGAGTATGGAGGTGACCACATGCCACAGCTTCATACAGACCCTCAAGCAGAACAAAGGGCATGTGAACACGGAAGTCTGTCCTGGAAGAATCCTTGCTCACATACTATTTTTATTTAGTTTAGCAGGGAACAAAATCCATACAGAAGAAAGCTGTGAAAGCTCTTAAGGGCTATAATTTCATGCAAATACTGTGTTCTTCAAATCCTCATTTTCCTTAGCCTTTTCTATTAAGAAATCTGAGACCCTTCAGTGTCTCAGAAGTCTTATAGTTTTACTTGAAATTCTCTACTTGGGTCACAATACTGTAATCTTTGTAACTTTCTTCCTGATTCACTGTGCCATGGAAATTAGAGGACTTAATATGAACCAAGTAACTCTCCCAGACACTGACATTTTGTGAAGCTGAGGGAAACATGGGAGTTCTCACCAATCTTTCAGCATAGGATAGGGATAATCACATTAAATTAGAAAGTAGATTTAGTCTAGGTATTAGGAAGAAATTTTTTACAATGAGAGTGGTGAAACACTGGACACAGATGCCGCAGCCCTGGGTCAGGTTGGAGAGGGCTCTGAGCAACCTGATCAAGTCAAAAATGTCCCTGCTCGTTGCAGTGAGCTTACACTGGACAACCTTTACAGATCTTTTTCAACCCCAACTATGCTATGATTCTACAAATTCTGCTTAAAATAAATCAGTACCTAAAAAGGTAGGAACAAAATATTACATCAGTAAAAATTACCTTATTAGCAGCTTCCAGTGCATTTATTAGGTTCTGCAGCTCTTCCTTATTCATCTCTATAGAAATTGGCTTAACTTCACCATTTTCTCTCACATCCAAATCAAGATTGAGGAGTGGCATTTGCAGCATGGAGATCTTATCACTGGAGAGAGCAAGCTATGCAGATTGACACAGAAACAATAAAGTATAAGGTGGAGCCATTAAATTTTTAGTCTTTCATAATATCACCTCTGTATTTTATATTAAACTTGTAATACCAGAACAAATATCAGCATGACAAAATTAACTTCAAATAAATCATCTCTGCTGCTTTCAGGGTTTTTTCCTCCATTATTGGGATTTTTGTTTGTTAGTACCAACAGTATATTGAATAAAGACCAT
Organism: Pyrgilauda ruficollis; assembly: GCF_017590135.1. Lineage (NCBI taxonomy): Eukaryota > Metazoa > Chordata > Aves > Passeriformes > Passeridae > Pyrgilauda > Pyrgilauda ruficollis. The sequence continues at coordinate 20,601,396 of NW_024508100.1, forward strand.
CCTCTTCACAGACTTGTCATATACAATTGCCAAAACCAATCTGTTAAAATTCTGGGATACCACATTTTGGAATTCCAGGTGAAAACAAGGGATACATTTGATCATGGCTCCTAATGAATTACTTAGATTCCGAATTCACCATATTCAAATAGGTCTTCTAATCAACAAGAAGGGTCTTACAGAATGGGTTTGTTGGGAGAAAGAGGAGACCTTTATAACACTCTGCAGCTGCTCAAACACATTGTCAGATACACTGATGCAGGTTACATGCCAATTGTGTTTTCTTTTTTATTGAGTACATTACTCACTGTGGCATAGATAAGGCTTTTAAAATACATTGAAACTAAAGATCAGTTGACAGTACTACAAGTTAGTATTGTACAGACCTATCTTTATTTAGAGAACAGAATGCAGTAGAGTTTAACCATGGCAAGTGAAAAAAAAAATCATAACCAGCTCAAGGGGGGAAAAAGAGTGCTTTTAAGAAAAATAATAGCTCAGACATGTACCAGAAATTGTAACCAAAATCGAAAGAAACTCAAAAAATTCTCTAGACAAAAGATTTAAAAGAAGCCACAAACAAAACACAAGAATTCACTTAAGTCCATATCTTTCTCAGCAGTAAATGCAGTTAGCAGGGATCAAGCCCAGTAACAGATCATCTAAAGCACATTATGGTGTGGTTTTGCTTATGATTTGCTCTTGTAAAAACCTGTTTTGGGCACTGCTCTTTGATTTCCAAAGCTGTTTGCTGCAGAAACTGAGCACTCTTGTAAACATGGAAAACTATTTAACAGCTCTAGAAATCTGTTTAACAGGTCTCACAATCTAATAAAAAATATAAACAGTATAAGTAATGTTTTTAAGCCTTTGATTGAACTTAATGTCTTCATAACCTCAAACCACCATCCTAACTTAGGCAACTAGCTGCTCCTGAACAGCACCAAGTTCCCTGAGCAGCTTTAGAAGAAAAGAGGAGAACTGTAAAATAAAACAAATTTTTAGAATTTTCATTTGCAAATTTCTGGCAAGTCTTTGATGTGTTCTTGCACCAGTCATTAACATGCTTTTGCAATACCTATAAAAACTGAACCACTCTGCAGAGGGAGCAGGCCTAATGGGACTGTATCAAGTTACTTCTGTTGTAGAACATTCCTTTCAAACAATATCAAGGCAACACTCTCACCTTTAACTGCCAGTCAAAATCCTGCAGCTGGGCAGAAGAGATTGCATGTACACTTTCTACTAGGGCATTCCTGATTTCTTCCTTTCTGCCTTTCAGACATTTTGTGATTGCTTCTTGGAAATCTGAATTTAACTCAATTATCTGCTGAGCAGCCTACAAAAACAAAAATAAACCCCGTGATTACTTGCACTATGAACCACAGAAGTAACATGTACCACCTGCAATAACTAAAATATCTAGGCTGATAGCTACCCTTTGTGGCTGCTCTCTGTCTTTGGAAGTTAAGAGTCAGTGTGCACCACAGTTTCACACAGAGAAAAAATAAATTAAATTAAAAGACACCAGAGAACAGAGGTTTTATCATGTTCTTCTTACATGCCACCCTAAAATCAAAAGAACATCACACTCCCAAACAACTCTGGTGTAGGTCTCAAAGTTTCTCAGCATCAGGGCAGAGGCTAAATACATCAGCTCAGCTGAAACAGAAATACTGATGTAGGGAGGCTCCCCAGGGCTACACAGGTGTCTTTCTTTGACCCAGCTGCTAGCAGGTGGTCATAATACAAGCCGTATGCAAGAGATGAGAATTAATATTTCTATTAATAGAACATGATTTTGCCAAGTTCATACCTATAAGAATATCCTGAATTACAGTCCCTGTACCACATGGTCATTCAGTCACACTTAGATTTTTCAAAAAACTTATTTTACACCTCTTCAATGCAGTACTAACAAATAAAGAAAATCAAACAGGAAGTGAACTGGTTTTATTGCTAATGAGCAGTACTATATAAACCGATTTAATCTGAGGATACTCAAAATACCAATTTAAGTGATTAAACCAGGATTTTAACAAGTATCCTGTGATATCAGAAAAATATTTTAAAATCAGCATCTATTTCACTTTTTGTTGTAGAGGTCTTGGCACTGTATCTCTAAATGCTGCTTACCTTCTACCTATTCAGGATGAATCCACTACCGTTCAAATCCTACACTATAAACATATTTTAGGATTAAACAAACTACAAAACTAATCACTCCATTCATGATTTCTCCAAGTCAAGGCTAATCAGCGATGAGCCCTTACCTCTTCATCAGACATGTTTTTGCCAACTGCAGTTTTGAAATATGTCATAGTTTCTTCTAAAACCTCCATCCACTCTGACAAGCTCCAAACATTGCCATAATCCTGATATCGAGGGTACGCTCGGCCACAGACGCCATCAACTACCTTATGAAGGAACTGAAAGGATGTGACACATAATTTATAATTCTCTCACGGTTAATCTGCACCTCATATGAGACTGATCAAGCACTTCAGTTATCAACCCTCCCTCCCCTGGGGGCTGCCCCAGCGCTCGCAGGCTGCAGCCCAAGCACCGTTCAAAAACCCCGAGCAGGTACTCCTTGAATATGAGCCTTCCCTTGTGCCCTTAAAGGCGGTTCACGAGGTCTGGCCCCAGAAATCACAACGTGGCTCACATTCACCCTGGACTTACAAGCGGACTGAAGAGCTGTGAGCAGAACCACAGCCCTGCGGCGATGCCGAGTGAAAGGGCGCCCCAGCCACCGGCGCACCGGGGCTGCCGGGCCGCCCGGCACAACCCAGGCCGCTCACTTCCGAGCCGTGGGCCTCCTGAGCCTCCCAGAGCGCTGCCCTCTGGCACCGCGGCCTGGCGGGAGCGGCGGCCCACTCCCCAGCCCCGCGCCGCCCGTGGGCCCTGCCTCCCTCACAGGTGCCGGAGGGCGGCCCCTGGCCCGCCCGCGGCGAGCCCCGCCCGGCCCCGGCCCCGCCGGCCGCGGGGAACCCACCTCCAGCGCCCGGCCCGGCGGCAGCTTCTCCAGCAGCCGCGGCATCGCCGCCGCGTGACCGCCCCGCCGGCGGCGCGCATGCGCACGTGGAAACAGCCGCCCTCATCCGCCCCATGGCGCGGGTTCGAGTCCCAGCCCCGGCGTCGCCGCCGCCCGGTGCGCTTGGGGAGCCGAGCGTGCTCTGCGCGCCCTTCGATCAGACGGCGAACGAACCGGAACCCCTCTCGTTTTGCAACCTTTTATAGGCAATAGCCCTTAGGAAATTTTTGCATTCTGCCTGTCTTGCAGCTCTGCTTTTTGACCCTTAACAGGTTAAACTTGCACCGGTGGCAAGAGAGGAAGCTCAAGACTTCCAATGGGCACCACGTCTTCTGTGATGTTTAATCAAATTGAGGAAGTTCGGAGTAACACTGCAGAAGCCCGTGCTGCTTGTACAGTGTCTACCGAGAAGAGCTCATTTTTTAATGCTTTATCAAAGTGTGAATTCAATCCTAGCCAGACAGTGGAGGTTTATGGAACAGGCTTTTATATCAGCAGTGACCTTTCCATGTGTTGAATTGATTGAACGTGAATGCAAAGAAGCAGAATTGCCCTGATTGCTTTTACGAGAAAACCTGTGAGAATTCAAGTCACAGAACTGCAGATCACAAAACTGCACAGAGACTGTTATACCTATAGGCAGACTTTATTTCACTGAAATCACAAGGCTAATTTACAGTCAAACAGTTGTGCATAATGTAGGTGTAACACTGGGCCGTAAGAATACCAAAGCAGCTACAAGTCCGAACTGGTGGATAGAAAGTTTTTGTAAAAAACCCAAGCTGGTTAAGTCAGTCTGCAGCACAACTTCTTCACAGACAGTCATGTGGCCTTGTGGGACTCATGTGGTGCATGGGAGTTCTGAAGAAATATATGAGGAAGAACCAACTTCACGTTTTGCTGACTGAAAACTTTCAAATTCCCCCCATTTTCTTTAGGGTTTGCTACTGCTAGTAGATTAAGCTTTTAAGAAAATTTATTCAAATTTTTAATGGAGAAATTACTCAAAGCTGCTGTTTAAATGAAGGATAGATGAAATTTCAAATTAAAAAATTATTTTCAGTAATAATTTACTTTATTCCCCTAGAATTTTCTTTGTTAGTACCCCCTCTAACTGTACTGTGTTGTGCACTACGAAACAGAGCACCAGGGGGAGTGTCTGCTCCAAACAATTAAAACCAGCGACAACAGGAGAAATACGAAGGTGACCCAGACCTGCAACGAAGTAATTTACGAAATAAAGAGAAAGGTAGTGAGCGTCCCACTCAGATGAAAGGGCTCAAACAAGTGAAAAATGGAAGAGAGCAAAGATGTAACGCATGAAGACAGGAACAGATAGAAGAGGATAGAAAACTGCCACCCCATGTGACACTATCGCAGTGAACATTTTCAAAGCAGCTAATTTTTTCCCAGTCTGAAGAACAAAGAATTTAGCTTTTCATTTTTTCACATATATATAGTTTAAAAGTAATATTTTTGATTCAGCCTATTGGGCCATGAGGAGCAAAGTCAGACTGCTCAAGGAAACCACAGCTGGGTTACAAATCCATCTTTCAGAGCTCATGTTCAACTGCAGGGAAGTAGGGGATATAAAACTGGCCTTTGGCAGTTTGGACTTTGTTTGGAACTGCATTATTTGGATCTGCCATCAAGTCTTAACCTTTAAAAATACCTGGTTTTCATGCTTCTGTATCACAGCAGTAACAACCCACGCCACCCCTCGAAGTTAAGCTCTCAAATAACCACAAAATCAGGGAGGGAAACTTGTAGAACAGTAAGTACATAGGCAAGGATTTCAGAGCAGCAAGGAAAGAAGCAATTTTATGAGAGAAAAGTGTAGAGTGAACTTTACATTATTTTATCCACATTGCTGATGACTTGTAGGTGGTTTATTTACTTATAAAGAAAACCCACAAGCTAAACTACAGTAATTAAACCCATTTTAAGATCAATCCATTTGTTGCTCTTGGTTTTGGAAGAATGTCAATAATTAAAACATTGGGAAATAATTACCAGAGGTTATTAATATTATAGTAACATACATTTTATCATAACAATGTAGTAATAATTATATATTATCATATGTAACATATAAAAATTGCTATACATAATGTGTACATAATATAGTAGGATAGTGTTTTACATCGCTCTAAGTATATCCAGTTGGGAAGGATATCCAAGCACCACTATAAGTGTCCCACAAGGAACTATTAAACAGGTATGCCAATAGAAATAAATAGGTAACTGTGTATTTTACCAACACAAAGAGGACAGTAAAAGCATCTTTTAAATGCAGTGGAAACACTGAGACTGCAGTTGAGATTCTGCTGAGCAAAACGTGGGTTGCTGTGGAGAAGGGAGGTCCCACTGGTCCCCTAGTCCCTGTTGGCAGCTCTGCTTCCTCTCCCCGACCCTCATGCCTGCACTAGGGCGCCTGGGGCTGCAGGATGAAACTGCAGCTGATGTAGATGAAAAGAAATTTTATTTTTGCATTCTTTTTTTTTTTTTTTTTTTTTTTTCCATGGGTTAGATTTCCACTGCGAACCAAGCACCACTTCTGACAGAAGTGACCTTTGCAGTTGGGACTGAGGGTAAGACAAAACTTCTGGTAGCCCATACTTAGATGAAATTCGTTGACACATGAATATCAGTCAGTGAACTTTAATTATTAAACCAGGAATCTTGAAAGTTTTTGTAGAAGCTTACATATAATCATGATCATAGTGATATGCTGCGGGTGAAGGAGATTGAAAACAATGTTATCTCTATTTAATTTTTACACTGATGAGACAGTAAAGTTCATAGTGAGACTGAATGAACATGACACTGATGTGCATAACATACTTTATTACCTATTTGCTGTTCATAATCTCTAATCATAATTCCTTCTGAATGACAAATCTCTTTCTCAAATCATTTTACTTGTAAATTTTGAACATACAAAACCATGAGAAGTTTTGGTTCTTTCCCTCAGTCCCTGTTCAGTAAATACAATACTCATGAGACATGAGGAGTACAGTGTGTCATGCATACTCTGGATACAGTCTGTGTCCACAGCTTTACACTTGTCTCTATCATGTCTCCTTTTTCCAGTAAGAGATGTAACAAGAGGAACTTTCTTAAATGTTCTTGAATTCACTTCTCACTTATATTTCAAAATCATCTTGTTGGTTTCTGCAGTAGTTCTGTCCTTCCCACAGACTGCGCTGAAGAACTAACAACAGCTCTGAGGGACATTCCTGTGGTTCAACACCCCGTAGAGTCACAGTTTATACACTGAAATCTGTACTGCCTTTCACGGACAAAAGCATACTGAAGAGATCATTCAAAAGAGCTCTGTACAATGTAAGATCTTGAGAGAGGAAGTGCTATTGTTGGAAACACTCCAAGCATACTTGATACCAGATGGAAAAAAATAGTGTACATATTACTTGAAATCAGTTAATATCATAGCTCTGTAAAATATCTGTACTATGTACCTCTCAGTACCTGCCTGGCTGAGGTAACAGAAGAGCCAGGAGCTGGTATCACACCCAGTATTCTGCAAGACAGAGGCAGAGGATTAGCTTAAACTAGAAAAGTGACATCCTCGGTACTCCAGGGAGCCTGTAGTTGGCTTGAGCCACATACCCACTAAAACAACAGCTCAGAAGACAAACTGGAGTCAGTGGCTGGGACTCTGCTCATGAGTGCCACTGGTCACCATCTTTTGTAAGCAGCTGGCACTACAGACCTACCATGCCTCTCCTCTCCTGTCCCCAAGACACACTTGTTTGCATAAGCTTCGATTGGAGAGGGAGGAGTCTTTATTTTCCATCCTACAAGAACATTATGAATATTCTCCTAACTCTCCTTTCTACAATTCAGACCCTTTATTTCTTTTCCCATGCTCAGGGAACATGCAGAAAGTTTATTTCTGTCTTCTCTATTGATACCATCTTGTAAGGAAAAATCTGTTGTCACCATTTCTATCCTTCTATGTCCCTTTCTTCATGGTTAAAAATTCTAGGTGAACGGAACACCAGGTACACATCAGGACTGGGATTTTACTCACAATGTTCAGGTCTAATGATTGTAATGTCTGGAATTCAAAATGACAACAACAGAAAATTAGCAATCCCTTTTAGGGTAGATATAGTAAAACTAAGCCAAAATATTCCCTTGCTTTTCCAAGTCCAACCTTAAGATTTCAGTATTAATAATGAATGGTAAGAATGTGTTGGTGCTTTTCAAAAATCTTTGGACATCATAAAACAGAAAAGAAAATGCCCAGTAGGTAGATTATGGTGACTCTTAACCGTAGTAGTAAACAACAATTAGTAGATGCTGGAAATGCTGCATAGCAAGCTGAACCAACATGTCATAATAGCAGTGGGGAGAAAGTACTCCTAAAATAATAAACACCCCACTACAAACATCTCATCTACACAAGGACTTCTTGTGGTCTGTATTTATTATATAACTCTGAGTTGAGAGCTACTATTACAGCTGCTATGGATTTTATTTTTATCACATCATATTTTGAAATGAAATGAAAGCAGCAGCTGGTGAAGGTTACACTGGCAATGCTTTGTTTCTGCTGCCTTGGTTTGCTTAAACCAAGGGCATATAAAGAGAAGGTTATTTTGACAGACTAAGAAAAACCAGTTTGTATACAGATACATCCTTAGTGAGGCACAGCAGTGCTTTTTGACTAAACCTCTTCAGGGGTAAATAAAGCCAACTTCCTCCCAGGAATTCCTCACAAAATGGCCTTGTGATTTATAAGTTTTTCTCAGTATTGTCGGTCTGTGTCCAGCTTGGCAGCACATTGTATTACCCAGATTTTCTGGACTTCTTTGTGGTCTCTAAATAATACGAAGCAGATTTTCCCATCTCTGCTTCCTACTGCTCTTGTCTTTTCCATGGGAAATACCAATTTAATAGGCTTCTCCAAAAGATAGCAAAATAAATACTATGAAAGCAACAACTTCTCTCAAAGGTAACTGACTATTCAAGTATTATATTGAAAACTAGATTTTTAGAAGCAGTTGTCAGTGTCCTGGACAGCTTCTGCATATTTACCAGTTTTTCAAACTTTGCTAACTCTCGCTGCAGTTGTATGACCACACAACCCATGACCTTCATGGTTCCTGCAACAAATCGTGCTTTGAATCATATTACTGCAATTCCCCTTTTTTGCTTCTTTTTTTTTTTTTTTTTTTCTTTTTTTAATCTTGAGAGTGTCTCAAATTAGCAAAGGCACAAAAAGAAGAGAGGCACTTTTTTACATTGGAAATTTTCTCATGCCTTAGTTGCTGATGAATAAGACACTGTACCAATCCAAACATATCAGCTTGCCTATGTGTAATTTCTCTCAGTACAAAAACAAAAAGACCATGTTTTAATTTTCCAAAAAACACTACCAGCCATCTGAAAAAGTTTGGAAGCCCTCTAGTGCATGCACAAGTGGAAGAGTTTTGTACATAGGAAAATACTACATACGAATAGGGTTTGTTATTGTAATAATGAATGGTAAAAAATGCTGTAGGAATTATGAATAAAATAATGAATCTTATTATGTGGGTGACAATGGTATTTTGATTACTGTTTTGCTCACACCAAGTTTTCAATGGGTTGATGTTATTACATCAGCAGAGGTGTTTTAAATTTTCAGTAAAGTAGCTGACATTTACTATAATTTAGAACTACTCTGGTGCAAATTCTAGAGAAGAGCTATCAAGAAAATTTGTTTGCATTGTGAAAACATGACCTACTTGTTCTTCCAGGTGACACAATAAAGAATGTAGTGAGAAATTTTCATTTCACAATTTGGAGAATATTTCTAGAGAAATAATGAGCAACTTAAACCAGAAAATTTACAATTATGTTAATTTTCCTAGTTTTCCTCAAATAATTCTTCTACTTATAGGGTCAAAACAAGGAGAAAATATAAATTGTTCACTTGAAAATGGGACATGTTTTTTCCTTATGTTATTTACAATGACATAAATTATATTTATATGACATAAAGTTCTAGCAAGGAGCAGTTGGTTTAATATTGTCACATACTGCAGTTTACAAGTAAACCCTAATCTTTCTTCTAAATTTGAACTTGACTTACAATACCTGTGAAAGTATAAATCTCTCTTGTCTTTATCATGGGTGTTGCTTTTCATTGATACATTCTTGGATCTGTGATGCACTGGGGTCACCAAGTGAATCAGAAACACCCATGTGGTAACATTTCCTCCAAGTCAGCTAAAGCCGTACTTGTGCTTTGTCTCAGTCTTGGTCCATCTTTGTTTAGACTTTATCTTGGTTTACACTGGCTCTGGAAGGTGAAATGATCAGATATAATGTCTGCTGGGGCAAAGTTTCACCTTCAAAAATGTTTAACTATACATGAACCATAAACATTAGATTTTTTTCAGTGTGATGTCTTGTGGACACTTTTAATGTGATACTAGGTTTCCTAACCTTAAATTAACCAGTTTATGGGAAACCAGCCTTGGATTTTCCCTTGTGAAAAACACCTGAGAGAATCAAAAAGTCTGAGTGGTATCTTCCTATCTATCTGCTGGATTATTTTTATTTGTTCAAGAAATTGATATAGTAATTGTGGCATAATTAGGTAACCTAGAATATTGACAAAATTTGCTTGGTAGCTTGGAGTCACTGTCTAGCAGAAATTGTGTTAGAAAAACTGTAGAAAATTTTAATAGGAAAAAAATACTTGAAAAATATTATAATGCAGACAGTAACTTTATGCAAGCAAAGATAGAGAAAAAAACAGCAGTTACTAAATATTTCATTTGATATCACTGACTCTGGTCCTTTTGTTAGCTGATAAAGTGATTTGATAAAAAGAAAGTGTAGAATTAAGGTTATTTGTGGACCAGATAAATTCAACAAGTCATCTTACTTCTATACACAATGAAAAGGAAGGCACATAAGTACATATCCTAAGTGCATATCACAAGTGTTTTGACACACTATTATACTGTAACAGTGTAAACCAGCTAATGACAAGTTAGATAGATATGTTGAAGATTAGCCATGGGAAATTGCCACATCAGAGTAAACAGAAAAAGAAGGAATAAAGCAATTTTCCAAGTGCATCTTGGAAATCTGCCTATGTGCAATTCCGCTTAGCTAGAACTGCTTTCCAAGCATACACACTTTTCTATCAGTCCACAAGCACCAGCATACATGGTGTTCCCTTTTTTTAGGGTTAGTTTTGTGTCTTCTTACAGTCAGTGAGCCTGTGTTAGTTCACGGGGAGTGAATATGGGTTGTCAGAAGCTTGAGTCTCCCCGTAGACTCCCACCTCAGCTTCTCTATTGGATAAAGTAAAAATGTCAGGATAAGAGTAAATTCCTGATGCAGTAAGCTGACAGTACCTCATTTAAAATTATTTTCTGCTTGTCTTGTTAATTCAGAGCCTCTTAAAAGGGAAAGATTTTCAGATTCCTTAATAAATCCCAGCTGATAATTACTTTCTGCAGAATGGATAAGATGAAAATCTCTGGAACAATAAGTCTCATCTTAGTGGCTTTCAGGATGGAAGTTCCTAATACACACAATGCCAAACCACAGTGAGTGACAATCAATAAGTCCTGTGCCAATAAAAATAACTGCTACTGCCTGCTAATAACTGCTCTCCAGAACTGGCGTCTAATGCCAGCTTCCTGATTCCTTCCATTCTGCAGTTGCCTAAACTTGATGGTATAAATCACAGGCAAAGCATGAGGATTACATGAGTGAGTATTAGTCAGTTATTCCCTTAAAACTTGTCTACACAAGCTATGTCACAGCAATTTATCCAACATTAACTAAGGTCTGAATAGATTGTTAAACTGCATTACACCTTTGGCTGGACACTTTTATTCGAAATTTAGTTAGCCTTTGGTCAGTTTGATATGATTCATTCTTATCTGGTTTGCTTTAGCAAAACAAAGGTGTATTGATAAACACCAGGAACAAAAAGAATTATTTAATGGAAGCAGTAGTCACTGCTAGTATATGAGCAAATGGGTAAGAAATTGAGTTTAGAAGCGACAAGATAATTCTTAACCCTCACAGCCACCAAACTCCGGGGCAATTTTTTTAGTACAGTAATATGAACAAAATACCTAACTAGTTCTAGAAAAAATCAGTCAGTTTATGAATCAGTTTATGAAACAGATTGTATGGCATGCTTGCAATTATAATGATTTAATGACCCTGAAAATGCCTTTCAGGAAAGTTCCCACAATAATATTTACATACAATTCTACCCCTTTAAGATTTTGAAATGTATATAATTTACATTGAATGTATCTTGCATGATAAAATATTAAAACAAATGCTCAGTCTTTCAAACTGAGCATGTAGACGCAGATTCACTAACAAACACTTTCATCTTGTGGTGCTTATTCTCCCTTATATCAATTTTATTTGTAACCTGAAAGTAGTAATACCTTCTTGTCTCACAGGGAGCAGGAAAATTGAAGGAAAATTCATGATTCACTATTTATAAAATGCTCACTCAAGTGATAAAAACAATCTCCTCACAAGGATATCAATAAACCAGTACAGATCTAGACAGTGTATGGTAAATAAAGGCTATGGCCACACACAAACTTGAGCAGATAAACAGCTGTTTGTTCACTGTGTATCTGCCTTCCAGGGGTCCTGCCAGGAGATACATCTGATGATCTTGTAGGAAATTACCTTAGTGATAAGCACAACAGACTGCTTTGATTTGCTCTGTCAGCATTGCTTAGGACTCTAAACACATATTGATCACATAATGATCTGTTAAACAATAATTCAGTGTAATTTAAAATTCAAGGGTTTTTTTGGGAAATCTCTGCTTTGATTAAAATATTGGATTTACTGCAGAGCTAAGGAAATAAAAACATCATGAAATTGCCAGATAGTAATAAAATCCCTTTCTGGCTATAAGTTATTATTAACATGCCATCACATCATCAAATATATTTGAACTAGAGTGGATATCATAATATGTCACTATTTACCTGTAAACACACACTGGATCTCTCCAGTATATCCTCTGACCTCATATGAATGCACTAAACTGATGTGGGAGCATCCACACTGCAGTAATGATAACCATCTATGTCTACAAGCCCAAATCCCCCCTGGCACTGCTATTTATGTGGATTTGGCACTGGAATCATCAGTGGGTATGATTCTCCTCTGGGGAAGAGATTCTCCAAGAATCATACCCAGGTTTTCACATTCCATTAACTTGAGGTGCTCTGGGAAATGTTTGATAGCATGCTATGGCAAATTTCCCTCTTCCTTTCACGTCTTCATTGGAAAGTTTTCAGTTTGCCAACATGTTTAGTTGGCAGTTCACGAGCTCCTCTCATGTATCCCAGATAGTGCCTGTATGAGCACAGCAGGCTGAGGTGTTCATGCTTGTACTTGCAGAGTTATTGCAGCCATGAACAGATGGAGAGTTTGAAATACACAAAGAGCTCTGCGACTGTTCTGGAGTCATCAACAGCTTTTGTGTCATTGGACTAATGTCAGGAAACTCCAGGAAAACTCCAGGAAAATGTGGAGGAGTGCAGAGCACACATGGTCACTTAGAGGGTTGGGCCATGATAATACTTACTGGATTTAGTTATGAAAAGTATTCACAAAGATAGGAAAGAATAATCCAAGTTCTTGTAAGAAAGACAGCTACTGAAGAAAAATATACTTCTAATATCAAAATTATTTTAGTACTTAAAAGCAATACTTACAGGGTATTCACATCTCATCAATGACCAACGTGTTGAGAAACTTCTTATTTAAAAACATACTTGTCTTCATATCATCACCAAGAGATAACAGAATTGTCATTATTCTTGTTTTCATTGGTGGTAGTTTCCAGCAGAGAAGGCAATAAGTGATTTAGGGCACTTAGTGGCACTAAGATCAGAGTGGAATTTAATTCACTTTGCTCTTCTGTGTGACTCCAAAGCTGGTCTGAAGCCATTGTTTTAAACTGAATTTTTACAGTTAGTGTGTGAGCACTTACTGCTTACAGGAGCAAAAGGTAGGACTGACAGGTGAGGACCACATTCTTTTGTTAATTGCCACTGCCCTGGATGACCTGAATTTCAAAGTTTTCCTTTTTCATGTGGTGGTTCAGGAGATGATATAAAAACACCTGCAGATCTCTGGGGAAACAAAAAATGGATATATCTATGTGGAGGATGTTCAGTGTTATTACCTCCACACGGAAAAGCTATCAGTAAGATTTCTCAATCAAGCATTATCTCTAGTGACTATGATCTTTGTAGTTACTTTTCCATAGGATACCTGGGAGAAGACAGTTTAATTACATTTCAGACGTGCTGGATGGTTGCTTTGCATGCCTGGAATCAAGACCATTCATACTACTGGACAATTGGACAGAAGGATAAAAGTGCAAACGTGTATGTAATGGCCAAGTCAGGAGCCGGCAATGCCTCCCACTCACCTGATGAGCCTTGCTTCTCCAAACAGTTCACATGCTCTGCTTCAATGCATCTAATTAAAGTGCACAGAGTGCTGCACTAAGGCAGCTGTGCTCTTTCTGGCAGCCAGGGTAGCTCATTTACAGCTTGGTCAGGTATTTTTGCATGCATTTCTGATGTAGAGGCCTAATTGAGGCAATTGTTATTGCTGCACATACAAGGCAAACAAAATAATGCCTTTCATAGTTTCAGGCTTAAAGAATGGACTGTCATGCATGAAAAAAATGAATGGGAAATGTAAGACTCTGGATGTGAATTATTTATAGTTGCAATGGGATTACAGTAGCTGTGGTTGGTAACAAGCTGTGTGATATTCTCTTCTTTGTGAAACATCTCTGCCAACTTGAATGTTCCAATAAATCAATGTTACCTGGTTAAATCACTTTAAAGTAACTGGATTTTGGCAAAGCCTGCTACCACCTTGTGTCTTGCAGCAGCTTGCCCTGCCCTCCCCAGAGTTCATTCCTCTTTCCTACAGCACCTGAGCCAGCAAAGGTGGTATCTGCAAAGAAATAGAACTCCACATCTTTTTCTGCCCAGAAGAACCTATGTAATTTCAAGGCAGTAGTTACAGACTTCCTTCATGTAGAATTTTTATTCCAGCTGACATGCCAATATGTTTTGAAATTTCCACTAGCCACATGGGCACTCCAAAGAACAGACCATCAGCAGCTGTTCATTGAATGTAACCAAAATGTTTTCAGTGTGTGCTCAGGGGTGCTGGACATGCTAGAATGCAGGAAACAGTGGAAAACAACACCATGCACATAGATGGGAAGGAGAGCACAACCGAGTACCACTGCTCAGCACAGCCCTCCCAGCTCTCTGCAAGGAATTCATTGTTGACACTGGACAAGTACAGTAACCCCAGTCCATTTCAATAGGGATCAAGAGATCTGCAAATAACATTTCCTGGTGGATTTTTTTCTTCTTCTTTCTTTTTCAGCAGCAGATGGTCTTGAATCAGGAATCCTCTCACTTTCATGTAAAAGGCCATGAGATTTCATTGCAAGAGGCAGCCTTCAAGAGTGCCCTGGAAGGCAATAAATCAAAAAGGACAATGTGGGACTTCACAAGGGTTATTGATGAAAAAAAAACTCACTGGGGTTCCTGATGGCAGTGATTTGTTAAGGCAATTTGGGCAGTTTCTCAATAGCCAGAGGCTTACTTCCTAAAAAACAAGAGGAAGTGTTTGCTAACTTAGATTAGCCCAGTGGCTAGAAAATTTATGTCTAGACAGGCCAAGCTGCATTCAGTGTTGTAAATGACTATAAAAAAAGAACATCAGTTTCCCTTACGAGCTGTCAAGGGTGTCAAGTTCTGTGACAGTCATACTCCTACCTCAAACTCCATCTGCCGAGGCCGTAAAGCAAAGAAAAAACAAATCTTTAAACAATAACTAAGAGTCATGGACTGTGAAAAATGGGTATTTTATGATTGGCTTTTTGCCAATCATATATTAATCATATTATGTATTAATTAATCATATAATCAAATATTAAAATTAATATTATATGTGTTAGGTTAGAAAGTTATGCTGTATTTATTTCTTAAGTAGTGTGTTAAATATAGTGTTAAAATAGAAACTATGCTATGTAAGATATTTTTTTAAAGAGAGGAGCCGCACCGAGACAGCAGCCACAGGACACCTAAATCTTTCAGAGAAAGAGAATTTAGTGCTCTTTTATCAGGAGATACGAACTTCTTCCCGCTTGGCTCAGCCATGAGGCGCCGTTAGGATTAAGAGGAAGAAGTTGATGATGACCAGACAGAATCCTTTGTTTGAATGGAATTCATGCATCAAGCATGAGATCTATGAAGACACAACAGGCTGTTGTTTTTAAGGGTTAATCCTCTGTTAACGGGTGTCCTTTTTCGAGCTTATTTTGCCCAGAAAAAGGTAACTGGACGTCCGTAACCCTTTGTTCTTATTGTCTCGTGTTGTCCCAATCTCAATTGTTCAAATTTTTATTACTCGAATTATATTACTATTTTTATAACCATTTTATTACTATTAAAATCTTAAAAACAAGTGACCGGCGTTTTTCACAGACTCCATGGCAGAGAGCAAAGCTCGCTCACCCAGAGCCGTGGGGCGTGCGGAGGAGCCGCTTTTGGAAGGGTCCCCGGCCGCAGCTCGGGCCGGCGGCTCCCGCCTTAGTCACTCCTCGGGGGAGAAGGATCGGAGAGGGAAAGGGGCGAAAGCAACGAGCGGCCAAAGCCTGGTGTGGGCAGGTGAGGGGC